>NW_026735849.1:0-97772 GCF_949786415.1 Peromyscus eremicus
ACCAGAAAACCACTCTTGCTCGTAAGACCAGAAACTGCATGTGATTCAACTCCATTTAGGACTGGGAAACAAATGCTAGCTCGCCTTACATGAAACACACTCTGCTTTTGAGAAAAGAGCACTCTTATACTCTACTGTGTTTCCTATGGGGTCCGAACAGTGAGCTTGCTCAGAACAAAAGAACTGTGCTTCCTACACACACGGCCATGTCTAGTTCAACTCTGCTTAGGAAACTGACAAGAACAGTAGATCCTCTTCAGTCCAATACACTGTACTTGCTGGGAACAGACGCCAGTGGTATTTGTCCTGTGTATGGCAGTTGCAGCGCAATAGTGACTCTTCTTACCAGAAAACAACTCTTGCTTGTAGGACCAGAAAGTGCATGTGATTCCACTCCATTTAGGACTGGGAAACAAATGCTAGCTCGCCTTACAAGAAACACACTCTGCTTTAGAGAAAAGAGCACTCTTCTACTCTACTGTGTTTCCTATGTGGTCCAAACAGTGAGCTTGTTCAGAACAAAAGAACTGTGATTCCTACACACACGGGCCATATCTAGTTCAACTCTGCTTAGGAAACTGTCAAGAACATTAGCTCCTCTTCAGTCCGATACACTGTACTTGCTGGGAATAGACGCGAGAGCTATTTGCACTATGTATGGCAAGGGGAGCACAATAGTGACTTTCTTACCAGAAAACAACTCTTGCTCTTAGGACCAGAAACTGCATGAGATTCAACTCCATTTAGGACTGGGAAACAAACGCTAGCTCGCCTTACAAGAAACACACTCTGCTTTGAGAAAAGAGCACTCTTCTACTCTACTGTGTTTCCTATGGTGTCCGAAGAGTGAGCTTGCTCAGAGCAAAAGAACTGTGCTTCCTACACACACGGCCATATCTAGTTCAAGTCTGCTTAGGAACCTGACAAGAACAGTAGAATCCTCTTCAGTCCATTACACTGTGTTTGCGGGGAACAGACGCGAGTGCTATTTGCACTGTGTATGGCATTGGAGCACAATAGTGACTTGTCTTACCAGAAAATAACTCTTGCTCGTTGGACAAAAAACTGCATGTGACTCAACTCCATTTAGGACTGGGAAACAAACGCTAGCTCGACTTCCAAAAAACACACTCTGCTTTTGAGAAAAGAGCACTCTTCTACTCTACTGTGTTTCCTAAGTGTTCCGAACAATGAGCTTGCTCAGAACAAAAGAACTGTGCTTCCTACACACGGGCCATATCTAGTTCAACTCTGCTTAGGAAACTGACAAGAACAGTAGCTCCTCTTCAGTCTGATACACTGTACTTGCTGGGAACAGACGCGAGTGCTATTTGCACTGTGTATGTCAATGGGAGCGCAATAGTGACTTTCCTTACCAGAAAACAACTCTTGCTCGTAAGACCAGAAACTGCATGAGATTCAACTCCATTTAGGACTGGAAACAAATGCTAGCTCGCCTTACATGAAACACACTCTGCTTTAGAGAAAAGAGCACTCTTCTACTCTACTGTGTTTCCTATAGGGCCAGAACAGTGAGCTTGCTCAGAACAAAATGACTGTGCGTCCTACACACAGGGCCATATCTCGTTCAACTCTGCTTAGGAAACTGACAAGAACAGTAGCACCTCTTCAGTCCCATACACTGTACTTGCTGGGAACAGACGCGAGTGCTATTTGCACTGTGTATGGCAATGGGAGCGCAATAGTGACTTTTCTTACCAGAAAAGAACTCTTGCTCGTAGGACCAGAAACTGCATGTGATTCAACTCCATTTAGGACTGGGAAACAAATGCTAGCTCGCCTTACATGAAACACACTCTGCTTTTGAGAAAAGAGCACTCTTCTACTCTACTGTGTTTCCTATGTGGTCAAAACAGTGAGCTTGCTCAGAACAAAAGAACTGAGCTTCCTACACACACGGGCCATATCTCGTTCAACTCTGTTTAGGAAACTGACAACAACAGTAGCTACTCTTCAGTCCGATACAATGTACTTGCTGAGAACAGACGCGAGTGCTAATTGCACTGTGTAAGGCAATGGGAGCACAATAGTGACTCTTCTTACCAGAAAACAACTCTTGCTCGTAGGACCAGAAACTGCATGAGATTCAACTCCATTTAGGACTGGGAAACAAACGCTAGCTCGCATTACAAGAAACACACTCTGCTTTTGAGAAAAGAGCCCTCTTATTCTCTAAAGTGTTTCCTATAGGGTCAGAACAGTGATCTTGCTCAGAAAAAAAAACTGTGCTTCCTACACACACGGGCCATATCTAGTTCAACTCTGCTTAGGAAACTGACAAAAACAGTAACTCCTCTTCAGTACGATACCCTGTACTAGCTGGGAACACACGCGAGTGCTATTTGCACTGTGTATGGCAATGGGAGCGCAATAGTGACTTTTCTTACCAGAAAACAACTCTTGCTCGTAGGACCAGAAACTGCATGTGATTCAACTCCATTTAGGACTGGGAAACAAATGCTAGCCTCGCCTTACATGAAACACACTCTGCTTTTGAGAAAAGAGCACTCTTCTACTCTACTGTGTTTCCTATGGGTCCGAACAGTGAGCTTGCTCAGAACAAAAGAACTGTGCTTCCTACACACACGGGCCCTATCTAGTTCAACTCTGCTTAGGAAACTGACAAGAACAGTAGCTCCTCTTCAGTCCAATTCACTGTACATGCTAGGAACAGACGCCAGGACTATTTGCTCTGTTTATGACAATGGGAGCGCAATAGGGACTCTTCTTAGCAGAAAACAACTCTTGCTCGTAGGACCAGAAACTGCATGTGATTCAACTCCATTTAGGACTGGGAAACAAATGCTAGCTCGCCTTACATGAAACACACTCTGCTTTTGAGAAAAGAGTACTCTTCTACACTACTGAGTCTCCTATGGGATCCGAACAGTGAGCTTGCTCAGAACAAAAGAACTGTGCTTCCTACACACACGGCCATATCTAGTTCAACTCTGCTTAGGAAACTGACAAGAACAGTAGATCCTCTTCAGTCCAATACACTGTACTTGCTGGGAACAGATGAAAGTGCTATTTGCACTGTGTGTGGCAATGGGAGTGCAATAGTGACTCTTCTTACCAGAAAAAAAAAACTCTTGCTCGTAGTACCAAAAACTGCATGTGTCTCAGCTCCATTTAGGACTGGGAAAGAAACGCAAGCTCGCCTTACAAGAAAAACACTCTGCTTTTGACAAAAGAGCATTCTTCTACTATACTGTGTTTCCTGTAGGGCCTGAAGAGTGAGCTTCCTCAGAACAAAATAACTGTGCTTCCTGCACACAGGGGCCATATCTATTCAATTCTGCTTAGGAAACTGACAAGAACAGTAGATCCTCTTCAGTCCAATACACTGTACATGCTGGGAACAGACGCCAGTACTATTTGCCCTGTGTATGACAATGGGAGCGCAATAGTGACTCTTCTTACCAGAAAACAACTCTTGTTCCTAGGACCAGAAACTGCATGTGATTCAACTCCATTTAGGACTGGGAAACAAACGCTAGCTCGCCTTACAAGAAAAACACTCTGCTTTTGAGAAAAGAGCACTCTTCTACTCTACTGTGTTTCCTATAGGGCCAGTACAGTGAGCTTGATCAGAACAAAAGAACTGTGCTTCCTTCACACGGGCCATATCTAGTTCAACTCTGCTTAGGAAACTGACAAGAACAGTAGCTCCTCTTCAGTCCGATGCAATGTACTTGCTGGGAACGGACCGAGTGCTATATGCTCTATGTATGGCAATGAGAGCTCAATAGTGTCTTTCCTTAACAGAAACCAATTCTTAATCGTAGGACCAGAAACTGCATGTGATTCAACTCCATTTAGGACTGGGAAACAAATGCTAGCTCGCCTTACATGAAACACACTCTGCTTTAGAGAAAAGAGCACTCTTCTACTCTCCTGTGTTTCTTATAGGGCCAGAACAGTGAGCTTGCTCAGAACAAGAGAACTGTTCTTCCTACACACACGCGCCATATCTTGTTCAACTCTGCTTAGGAAACTGACAAGAACAGTAGCTCCTCTACAGTCTGATACACTGTACTTGCTGGGAACAGACGCGAGTGCTCTTTGCACTGTGTATGGCAATGGGAACACAATAGTGACTTTCCTTACCAGAAAACAACTCTTGCTCGTAGGACCAGAAACTGCATGTGATTCAACGACATTTAGGACTGGGAAAAAAACACTAGCTCGCCTTACAAGAAACACACTCTGCTTTTGAGAAAAGAGCACTCTTCTACTCTACTGTGTTTTCTATAGGGCCAGAACAGTGAGCTTGCTCAGAACAAAAGAACTGTGCTTCCTACAAACACGGCCATATGTAGTTCAATTCTGCTTAGGAACTTGACATGAAGAGTAGATCCTCTTCAGTCCAATACAGTGTACTTGCTCGGAACAGACAACAGTGCTATTTATCCTGTGTATGGCAATGGCAGCACAATAGTGACTCTTCTTACCAGAACACAACTCTTGCTCGTAGGACAAGAAACTGCATGGGATTCAACTCCATTTTCGACTGGGAAACAAATGCTAGCTCGCCTTCCAAGAAACACCCTGTGCTTTTGAGAAAAGAGCACTCTTCTACTCTACTGTGTTTCCTGTAGGGCCAGAACAGTGAGCTTGACCAGAACAAAAGAACTGTGCTTCCTACACACACGGCCATATGTAGTTCAATTCTGCTTAGGAACTTGACATGAAGAGTAGATCCTCTTCAGTCCAATACAGTGTACTTGCTCGGAACAGACAACAGTGCTATTTATCCTGTGTATGGCAATGGCAGCACAATAGTGACTCTTCTTACCAGAACACAACTCTTGCTCGTAGGACAAGAAACTGCATGGGATTCAACTCCATTTTGGACTGGGAAACAAATGCTAGCTCGCCTTCCAAGAAACACCCTCTGCTTTTGAGAAAAGAGCACTCTTCTACTCTACTGTGTTTCCTGTAGGGCCAGAACAGTGAGCTTGATCAGAACAAAAGAACTGTGCTTCCTACACACACGGCCATATCTAGTTCAATTCTGATTAGGAACCTGACAAGAACAGTAGATCCTCTTCAGTCCAATATACTGTACTTGGTGGGAACAGACGCCAGTGCTATTTGTCCTGTGTATGGCAATGGCAGTGCAATAGTGTCTATTCTTACCATAAAACAACTCTTGCTCGTAAGACCAGAAACTGCATGTGATTCAACTCCATTTAGGACTGGGAAACAAATGCTAGTTCGCCTTACAAGAAACACACTCTGCTTTAGAGAAAAGAGCACTCCTCTACTCTACTGTGTTTCCTATGGTGTCCAAACGGTGAGCTTGCTCAGAACAAAAAAACTGTGCTTCCTACACACACGGCCATATCTAGTTCAATTCTGCTTATAAACCTGACAAGAACAGTAGATCCTCTTCAGTCCAATACACTGTACTTGCTGGGAACAGACGCCAGTGCTAATTGTCTTTTGTATGGCAATGGCAGTGCAATAGTGACTCTTCTTACCAGAAAACAACTCTTGCTCGTAGGACCCAAAACTGCATGAGATTCAACTCCATTTAGGACTGGGAAACAAATGCTAGCTAGCCTTACAAGAAACACAGTCTGCTTTTGAGAAATAAGCACTCTTCTACTCTATTGTGTTTCCTACGGGGTCCAAACAGTGAGCTTGCTCAGAACAGAAAACTGTGCTTCCTACACACGGACCATATCTAGTTCAACTCTGCTTAGGAAACTGACAAGAACAGTAGCTCCTCTTCAGTCTGATACACTGTAATTGCTGGGAACAGACGCGAGTGCTATTTGCACTGTATGGCAATGGGAGCGCAATAGTGACTTTCCTTACCAGAAAACAACTCTTGCTCGTAGGACCAGAAACTGCATGTGATTCAACTCCATTTAGGACTGGGAAAGAAACGCTAGCTCGCCTTACATGAAACACACTCTGCTTTTGAGAAAAGAGCATTCTTCTACTCTACTGTGTTTCCTATGGGGTCCAAACAGTGAGCATGCTCAGAACAAAAGAACTGTGCTTTCTACACACACGGGCCATATCTAATTCAACTCTGCTTAGGAAACAAACAAGAACAGTAGCTCCTCTTCAGTCCAATACACTGTATTTGCGGGGAACAGACACGAGTGCTATTTGCACTGTGTATGGCATTGGAGCACAATAGTGACTTGTCTTACCAGAAAATAACTCTTGCTCATTGGACAAAAAACTGCATGTGACTCAACTCCATTTAGGACTGGGAAACAAACGCTAGCTCGACTTCCAAAAAACACACTCTGCTTTTGAGAAAAGAGCACTCTTCTACTCTACTGTGTTTTCTATGTGTTCCGAACAATGAGCTTGTTCAGAACAAAAAAACTGTGCTTCCTACACACGGCCATATCTACTTCAAGTCTGCTTAGGAACCTGACAAGAACAGTAGATCCTCTTCAGTCCAATACACTGTACTTGCTGGGAACAGACGCCAGTGCTAAATGTCCTCTGTATGTCAATGGCAGCGCAATAGTGACTCTTCTTACCAGAAAACAACTCTTGCTTGTAGGACCAGAAACTGCATGTGATTCAACTCCATTTAGGACTGGGAAACAAACGCTAGCTCGCCTTACAAGAAACACACTCTGCTTTTGAGAAAAGAGCACTCTTCTACTCTACTGTGTTTCCTATAGGGCCAGAACAGTGAGCTTGCTCAGAACAAAAGAACTGTGCTTCCTAAACACGGGCCATATCTAGTTCAACTCTGCTTAGGAAACTGACAAGAACAGTAGCTCCTCTTCAGTCCGATACACTGTACTTGCTGGGAACACACGCGAGTGCTACTTGCACTGTGTATGGCAAAGGGAGCGCAATAGTGACTTTCCTTACCAGAAAACCACTCTTGCTCGTAAGACCAGAAACTGCATGTGATTCAACTCCATTTAGGACTGGGAAACAAATGCTAGCTCGCCTTACATGAAACACACTCTGCTTTTGAGAAAAGAGCACTCTTATACTCTACTGTGTTTCCTATGGGGTCCGAACAGTGAGCTTGCTCAGAACAAAAGAACTGTGCTTCCTACACACACGGCCATGTCTAGTTCAACTCTGCTTAGGAAACTGACAAGAACAGTAGATCCTCTTCAGTCCAATACACTGTACTTGCTGGGAACAGACGCCAGTGGTATTTGTCCTGTGTATGGCAGTTGCAGCGCAATAGTGACTCTTCTTACCAGAAAACAACTCTTGCTTGTAGGACCAGAAAGTGCATGTGATTCCACTCCATTTAGGACTGGGAAACAAATGCTAGCTCGCCTTACAAGAAACACACTCTGCTTTAGAGAAAAGAGCACTCTTCTACTCTACTGTGTTTCCTATGTGGTCCAAACAGTGAGCTTGTTCAGAACAAAAGAACTGTGATTCCTACACACACGGGCCATATCTAGTTCAACTCTGCTTAGGAAACTGTCAAGAACATTAGCTCCTCTTCAGTCCGATACACTGTACTTGCTGGGAATAGACGCGAGAGCTATTTGCACTATGTATGGCAAGGGGAGCACAATAGTGACTTTCCTTACCAGAAAACAACTCTTGCTCTTAGGACCAGAAACTGCATGAGATTCAACTCCATTTAGGACTGGGAAACAAACGCTAGCTCGCCTTACAAGAAACACACTCTGCTTTTGAGAAAAGAGCACTCTTCTACTCTACTGTGTTTCCTATGGTGTCCGAAGAGTGAGCTTGCTCAGAGCAAAAGAACTGTGCTTCCTACACACACGGCCATATCTAGTTCAAGTCTGCTTAGGAACCTGACAAGAACAGTAGATCCTCTTCAGTCCATTACACTGTGTTTGCGGGGAACAGACGCGAGTGCTATTTGCACTGTGTATGGCATTGGAGCACAATAGTGACTTGTCTTACCAGAAAATAACTCTTGCTCGTTGGACAAAAAACTGCATGTGACTCAACTCCATTTAGGACTGGGAAACAAACGCTAGCTCGACTTCCAAAAAACACACTCTGCTTTTGAGAAAAGAGCACTCTTCTACTCTACTGTGTTTCCTATGTGTTCCGAACAATGAGCTTGCTCAGAACAAAAGAACTGTGCTTCCTACACACGGGCCATATCTAGTTCAACTCTGCTTAGGAAACTGACAAGAACAGTAGCTCCTCTTCAGTCTGATACACTGTACTTGCTGGGAACAGACGCGAGTGCTATTTGCACTGTGTATGTCAATGGGAGCGCAATAGTGACTTTCCTTACCAGAAAACAACTCTTGCTCGTAAGACCAGAAACTGCATGAGATTCAACTCCATTTAGGACTGGGAAACAAATGCTAGCTCGCCTTACATGAAACACACTCTGCTTTAGAGAAAAGAGCACTCTTCTACTCTACTGTGTTTCCTATAGGGCCAGAACAGTGAGCTTGCTCAGAACAAAATGACTGTGCGTCCTACACACAGGGCCATATCTCGTTCAACTCTGCTTAGGAAACTGACAAGAACAGTAGCACCTCTTCAGTCCCATACACTGTACTTGCTGGGAACAGACGCGAGTGCTATTTGCACTGTGTATGGCAATGGGAGCGCAATAGTGACTTTTCTTACCAGAAAAGAACTCTTGCTCGTAGGACCAGAAACTGCATGTGATTCAACTCCATTTAGGACTGGGAAACAAATGCTAGCTCGCCTTACATGAAACACACTCTGCTTTTGAGAAAAGAGCACTCTTCTACTCTACTGTGTTTCCTATGTGGTCAAAACAGTGAGCTTGCTCAGAACAAAAGAACTGAGCTTCCTACACACACGGGCCATATCTCGTTCAACTCTGTTTAGGAAACTGACAACAACAGTAGCTACTCTTCAGTCCGATACACTGTACTTGCTGAGAACAGACGCGAGTGCTAATTGCACTGTGTAAGGCAATGGGAGCACAATAGTGACTCTTCTTACCAGAAAACAACTCTTGCTCGTAGGACCAGAAACTGCATGAGATTCAACTCCATTTAGGACTGGGAAACAAACGCTAGCTCGCATTACAAGAAACACACTCTGCTTTTGAGAAAAGAGCCCTCTTATTCTCTAAAGTGTTTCCTATAGGGTCAGAACAGTGATCTTGCTCAGAAAAAAAAACTGTGCTTCCTACACACACGGGCCATATCTAGTTCAACTCTGCTTAGGAAACTGACAAAAACAGTAACTCCTCTTCAGTACGATACCCTGTACTAGCTGGGAACACACGCGAGTGCTATTTGCACTGTGTATGGCAATGGGAGCGCAATAGTGACTTTTCTTACCAGAAAACAACTCTTGCTCGTAGGACCAGAAACTGCATGTGATTCAACTCCATTTAGGACTGGGAAACAAATGCTAGCTCGCCTTACATGAAACACACTCTGCTTTTGAGAAAAGAGCACTCTTCTACTCTACTGTGTTTCCTATGGGTCCGAACAGTGAGCTTGCTCAGAACAAAAGAACTGTGCTTCCTACACACACGGGCCCTATCTAGTTCAACTCTGCTTAGGAAACTGACAAGAACAGTAGCTCCTCTTCAGTCCAATTCACTGTACATGCTAGGAACAGACGCCAGGACTATTTGCTCTGTTTATGACAATGGGAGCGCAATAGGGACTCTTCTTAGCAGAAAACAACTCTTGCTCGTAGGACCAGAAACTGCATGTGATTCAACTCCATTTAGGACTGGGAAACAAATGCTAGCTCGCCTTACATGAAACACACTCTGCTTTTGAGAAAAGAGTACTCTTCTACACTACTGAGTCTCCTATGGGATCCGAACAGTGAGCTTGCTCAGAACAAAAGAACTGTGCTTCCTACACACACGGGCCATATCTAGTTCAACTCTGCTTAGGAAACTGACAAGAACAGTAGATCCTCTTCAGTCCAATACACTGTACTTGCTGGGAACAGATGAAAGTGCTATTTGCACTGTGTGTGGCAATGGGAGTGCAATAGTGACTCTTCTTACCAGAAAAAAAACTCTTGCTCGTAGTACCAAAAACTGCATGTGTCTCAGCTCCATTTAGGACTGGGAAAGAAACGCAAGCTCGCCTTACAAGAAAAACACTCTGCTTTTGACAAAAGAGCATTCTTCTACTATACTGTGTTTCCTGTAGGGCCTGAAGAGTGAGCTTCCTCAGAACAAAATAACTGTGCTTCCTGCACACAGGGGCCATATCTATTCAATTCTGCTTAGGAAACTGACAAGAACAGTAGATCCTCTTCAGTCCAATACACTGTACATGCTGGGAACAGACGCCAGTACTATTTGCCCTGTGTATGACAATGGGAGCGCAATAGTGACTCTTCTTACCAGAAAACAACTCTTGTTCCTAGGACCAGAAACTGCATGTGATTCAACTCCATTTAGGACTGGGAAACAAACGCTAGCTCGCCTTACAAGAAAAACACTCTGCTTTTGAGAAAAGAGCACTCTTCTACTCTACTGTGTTTCCTATAGGGCCAGTACAGTGAGCTTGATCAGAACAAAAGAACTGTGCTTCCTTCACACGGGCCATATCTAGTTCAACTCTGCTTAGGAAACTGACAAGAACAGTAGCTCCTCTTCAGTCCGATGCAATGTACTTGCTGGGAACGGACCGAGTGCTATATGCTCTATGTATGGCAATGAGAGCTCAATAGTGTCTTTCCTTAACAGAAACCAATTCTTAATCGTAGGACCAGAAACTGCATGTGATTCAACTCCATTTAGGACTGGGAAACAAATGCTAGCTCGCCTTACATGAAACACACTCTGCTTTAGAGAAAAGAGCACTCTTCTACTCTCCTGTGTTTCTTATAGGGCCAGAACAGTGAGCTTGCTCAGAACAAGAGAACTGTTCTTCCTACACACACGCGCCATATCTTGTTCAACTCTGCTTAGGAAACTGACAAGAACAGTAGCTCCTCTACAGTCTGATACACTGTACTTGCTGGGAACAGACGCGAGTGCTCTTTGCACTGTGTATGGCAATGGGAACACAATAGTGACTTTCCTTACCAGAAAACAACTCTTGCTCGTAAGACCAGAAACTGCATGAGATTCAACTCCATTTAGGACTGGGAAACAAATGCTAGCTCGCCTTACATGAAACACACTCTGCTTTAGAGAAAAGAGCACTCTTCTACTCTACTGTGTTTCCTATAGGGCCAGAACAGTGAGCTTGCTCAGAACAAAATGACTGTGCGTCCTACACACAGGGCCATATCTCGTTCAACTCTGCTTAGGAAACTGACAAGAACAGTAGCACCTCTTCAGTCCCATACACTGTACTTGCTGGGAACAGACGCGAGTGCTATTTGCACTGTGTATGGCAATGGGAGCGCAATAGTGACTTTTCTTACCAGAAAAGAACTCTTGCTCGTAGGACCAGAAACTGCATGTGATTCAACTCCATTTAGGACTGGGAAACAAATGCTAGCTCGCCTTACATGAAACACACTCTGCTTTTGAGAAAAGAGCACTCTTCTACTCTACTGTGTTTCCTATGTGGTCAAAACAGTGAGCTTGCTCAGAACAAAAGAACTGAGCTTCCTACACACACGGGCCATATCTCGTTCAACTCTGTTTAGGAAACTGACAACAACAGTAGCTACTCTTCAGTCCGATACACTGTACTTGCTGAGAACAGACGCGAGTGCTAATTGCACTGTGTAAGGCAATGGGAGCACAATAGTGACTCTTCTTACCAGAAAACAACTCTTGCTCGTAGGACCAGAAACTGCATGAGATTCAACTCCATTTAGGACTGGGAAACAAACGCTAGCTCGCATTACAAGAAACACACTCTGCTTTTGAGAAAAGAGCCCTCTTATTCTCTAAAGTGTTTCCTATAGGGTCAGAACAGTGATCTTGCTCAGAAAAAAAAACTGTGCTTCCTACACACACGGGCCATATCTAGTTCAACTCTGCTTAGGAAACTGACAAAAACAGTAACTCCTCTTCAGTACGATACCCTGTACTAGCTGGGAACACACGCGAGTGCTATTTGCACTGTGTATGGCAATGGGAGCGCAATAGTGACTTTTCTTACCAGAAAACAACTCTTGCTCGTAGGACCAGAAACTGCATGTGATTCAACTCCATTTAGGACTGGGAAACAAATGCTAGCTCGCCTTACATGAAACACACTCTGCTTTTGAGAAAAGAGCACTCTTCTACTCTACTGTGTTTCCTATGGGTCCGAACAGTGAGCTTGCTCAGAACAAAAGAACTGTGCTTCCTACACACACGGGCCCTATCTAGTTCAACTCTGCTTAGGAAACTGACAAGAACAGTAGCTCCTCTTCAGTCCAATTCACTGTACATGCTAGGAACAGACGCCAGGACTATTTGCTCTGTTTATGACAATGGGAGCGCAATAGGGACTCTTCTTAGCAGAAAACAACTCTTGCTCGTAGGACCAGAAACTGCATGTGATTCAACTCCATTTAGGACTGGGAAACAAATGCTAGCTCGCCTTACATGAAACACACTCTGCTTTTGAGAAAAGAGTACTCTTCTACACTACTGAGTCTCCTATGGGATCCGAACAGTGAGCTTGCTCAGAACAAAAGAACTGTGCTTCCTACACACACGGGCCATATCTAGTTCAACTCTGCTTAGGAAACTGACAAGAACAGTAGATCCTCTTCAGTCCAATACACTGTACTTGCTGGGAACAGATGAAAGTGCTATTTGCACTGTGTGTGGCAATGGGAGTGCAATAGTGACTCTTCTTACCAGAAAAAAAACTCTTGCTCGTAGTACCAAAAACTGCATGTGTCTCAGCTCCATTTAGGACTGGGAAAGAAACGCAAGCTCGCCTTACAAGAAAAACACTCTGCTTTTGACAAAAGAGCATTCTTCTACTATACTGTGTTTCCTGTAGGGCCTGAAGAGTGAGCTTCCTCAGAACAAAATAACTGTGCTTCCTGCACACAGGGGCCATATCTATTCAATTCTGCTTAGGAAACTGACAAGAACAGTAGATCCTCTTCAGTCCAATACACTGTACATGCTGGGAACAGACGCCAGTACTATTTGCCCTGTGTATGACAATGGGAGCGCAATAGTGACTCTTCTTACCAGAAAACAACTCTTGTTCCTAGGACCAGAAACTGCATGTGATTCAACTCCATTTAGGACTGGGAAACAAACGCTAGCTCGCCTTACAAGAAAAACACTCTGCTTTTGAGAAAAGAGCACTCTTCTACTCTACTGTGTTTCCTATAGGGCCAGTACAGTGAGCTTGATCAGAACAAAAGAACTGTGCTTCCTTCACACGGGCCATATCTAGTTCAACTCTGCTTAGGAAACTGACAAGAACAGTAGCTCCTCTTCAGTCCGATGCAATGTACTTGCTGGGAACGGACCGAGTGCTATATGCTCTATGTATGGCAATGAGAGCTCAATAGTGTCTTTCCTTAACAGAAACCAATTCTTAATCGTAGGACCAGAAACTGCATGTGATTCAACTCCATTTAGGACTGGGAAACAAATGCTAGCTCGCCTTACATGAAACACACTCTGCTTTAGAGAAAAGAGCACTCTTCTACTCTCCTGTGTTTCTTATAGGGCCAGAACAGTGAGCTTGCTCAGAACAAGAGAACTGTTCTTCCTACACACACGCGCCATATCTTGTTCAACTCTGCTTAGGAAACTGACAAGAACAGTAGCTCCTCTACAGTCTGATACACTGTACTTGCTGGGAACAGACGCGAGTGCTCTTTGCACTGTGTATGGCAATGGGAACACAATAGTGACTTTCCTTACCAGAAAACAACTCTTGCTCGTAGGACCAGAAACTGCATGTGATTCAACGACATTTAGGACTGGGAAAAAAACACTAGCTCGCCTTACAAGAAACACACTCTGCTTTTGAGAAAAGAGCACTCTTCTACTCTACTGTGTTTTCTATAGGGCCAGAACAGTGAGCTTGCTCAGAACAAAAGAACTGTGCTTCCTACAAACACGGCCATATGTAGTTCAATTCTGCTTAGGAACTTGACATGAAGAGTAGATCCTCTTCAGTCCAATACAGTGTACTTGCTCGGAACAGACAACAGTGCTATTTATCCTGTGTATGGCAATGGCAGCACAATAGTGACTCTTCTTACCAGAACACAACTCTTGCTCGTAGGACAAGAAACTGCATGGGATTCAACTCCATTTTCGACTGGGAAACAAATGCTAGCTCGCCTTCCAAGAAACACCCTGTGCTTTTGAGAAAAGAGCACTCTTCTACTCTACTGTGTTTCCTGTAGGGCCAGAACAGTGAGCTTGACCAGAACAAAAGAACTGTGCTTCCTACACACACGGCCATATGTAGTTCAATTCTGCTTAGGAACTTGACATGAAGAGTAGATCCTCTTCAGTCCAATACAGTGTACTTGCTCGGAACAGACAACAGTGCTATTTATCCTGTGTATGGCAATGGCAGCACAATAGTGACTCTTCTTACCAGAACACAACTCTTGCTCGTAGGACAAGAAACTGCATGGGATTCAACTCCATTTTGGACTGGGAAACAAATGCTAGCTCGCCTTCCAAGAAACACCCTCTGCTTTTGAGAAAAGAGCACTCTTCTACTCTACTGTGTTTCCTGTAGGGCCAGAACAGTGAGCTTGATCAGAACAAAAGAACTGTGCTTCCTACACACACGGCCATATCTAGTTCAATTCTGATTAGGAACCTGACAAGAACAGTAGATCCTCTTCAGTCCAATATACTGTACTTGGTGGGAACAGACGCCAGTGCTATTTGTCCTGTGTATGGCAATGGCAGTGCAATAGTGTCTATTCTTACCATAAAACAACTCTTGCTCGTAGGACCAGAAACTGCATGTGATTCAACTCCATTTAGGACTGGGAAACAAATGCTAGTTCGCCTTACAAGAAACACACTCTGCTTTAGAGAAAAGAGCACTCCTCTACTCTACTGTGTTTCCTATGGTGTCCAAACAGTGAGCTTGCTCAGAACAAAAAAACTGTGCTTCCTACACACACGGCCATATCTAGTTCAATTCTGCTTATAAACCTGACAAGAACAGTAGATCCTCTTCAGTCCAATACACTGTACTTGCTGGGAACAGACGCCAGTGCTAATTGTCTTTTGTATGGCAATGGCAGTGCAATAGTGACTCTTCTTACCAGAAAACAACTCTTGCTCGTAGGACCCAAAACTGCATGAGATTCAACTCCATTTAGGACTGGGAAACAAATGCTAGCTAGCCTTACAAGAAACACAGTCTGCTTTTGAGAAATAAGCACTCTTCTACTCTATTGTGTTTCCTACGGGGTCCAAACAGTGAGCTTGCTCAGAACAGAAAACTGTGCTTCCTACACACGGACCATATCTAGTTCAACTCTGCTTAGGAAACTGACAAGAACAGTAGCTCCTCTTCAGTCTGATACACTGTAATTGCTGGGAACAGACGCGAGTGCTATTTGCACTGTATGGCAATGGGAGCGCAATAGTGACTTTCCTTACCAGAAAACAACTCTTGCTCGTAGGACCAGAAACTGCATGTGATTCAACTCCATTTAGGACTGGGAAAGAAACGCTAGCTCGCCTTACATGAAACACACTCTGCTTTTGAGAAAAGAGCATTCTTCTACTCTACTGTGTTTCCTATGGGGTCCAAACAGTGAGCATGCTCAGAACAAAAGAACTGTGCTTTCTACACACACGGGCCATATCTAATTCAACTCTGCTTAGGAAACAAACAAGAACAGTAGCTCCTCTTCAGTCCAATACACTGTATTTGCGGGGAACAGACACGAGTGCTATTTGCACTGTGTATGGCATTGGAGCACAATAGTGACTTGTCTTACCAGAAAATAACTCTTGCTCATTGGACAAAAAACTGCATGTGACTCAACTCCATTTAGGACTGGGAAACAAACGCTAGCTCGACTTCCAAAAAACACACTCTGCTTTTGAGAAAAGAGCACTCTTCTACTCTACTGTGTTTTCTATGTGTTCTGAACAATGAGCTTGTTCAGAACAAAAAAACTGTGCTTCCTACACACGGCCATATCTACTTCAAGTCTGCTTAGGAACCTGACAAGAACAGTAGATCCTCTTCAGTCCAATACACTGTACTTGCTGGGAACAGACGCCAGTGCTAAATGTCCTCTGTATGTCAATGGCAGCGCAATAGTGACTCTTCTTACCAGAAAACAACTCTTGCTTGTAGGACCAGAAACTGCATGTGATTCAACTCCATTTAGGACTGGGAAACAAAAGCTAGCTCACCTTACAAGAAACACACTCTGCTTTTGAGAAAAGAGCACTCTTCTACTCTACTGTGTTTCCTATAGGGCCAGAACAGTGAGCTTGGTCAGAACAAAAGAACTGTGCTTCCTACACACGGGCCATATCTAGTTCAACTCTGCTTAGGAAACTGACAAGAACAGTAGCTCCTCTTCAGTCTGATACACTGTACTTGCTGGGAACAGACGCGAGTGCTATTTGCACTGTGTATGTCAATGGGAGCGCAATAGTGACTTTCCTTACCAGAAAACAACTCTTGCTTGTAAGGCCAGAAACTGCATGAGATTCAACGCCATTTAGGACTGGGAAACAAATGCTACCTCGCCTTACATGAAACACACTCTGCTTTAGAGAAAAGAGCACTCTTCTACTCTACTGTATTTCCTATAGGGCCAGAACAGTGAGCTTGCTCAGAACAAAATGACTGTGCGTCCTACACACAGGGCCATATCTCGTTCAACTCTGTTTAGGAAACTGACAAGAACAGTAGCACCTCTTCAGTCCGATACACTGTACTTGCTGGGAACAGACACGAGTGCTATTTGCACTGTGTATGGCAATGGGAGCGCAATAGTGACTTTCCTTACCAGAAAACAACTCTTGCTCGTAAGACCAGAAACTGCATGTGATTCAACTCCATTCAGGACTGGGAAACAAATGCTAGCTCGCCTTACATGAAACACACTCTGCTTTTGAGAAAAGAGCACTCTTCTACTCTACTATGTTTCCTAAGGTGTCCGAACAGTGAGCTTGCTCAGAACAAAAGAACTGTGCTTCCTACACACATGGGCCATATCTAGTTCAACTCTGCTTAGGAAACTGACAAGAACAATAGCTCCTCTTCCTTCCAATACACTGTACTTGCAGGGAACAGACGCGAGTGCTCTTTGCACTGTGTATGGCAATTGGAGCACAATAGTGACTTGTCTTACCAGAAAACAACTCTTGCTCGTAGGACAAAAAACTGCATGTGACTCAACTCCATTTAGGACTAGGAAACAAACGCTAGCTCTGCATGCAAGAAACACACTCTGCTTTTGAGAAAAGAGCACTCTTCTACTCTACTGTGTTTCCTATAGAGCCAGAAGATTGAACTTGCTCAGAATATTACAACTGTGCTTCTTACACACACGGCCATATCTATTTCAATTCTTCTTAGGAACCTGACAAGAACAGTAGATCCTCTTCTGTACAACACACTGTACTTGCTGGGAACAGACGCCAGTGCTATTTTTCCTGTGTATGGCAATGGCAGTGCAATAGTGACTCTTCTTACCATAAAACAACTCTTGCTCGTAGGACTAGAAACTGCATGTGATTCAACTCCATTTAGTACTGGGAAACAAACGCTAGCTAGCCTTACAAGAAACACACTCTGCTTTAGGGAAAAGAGCACTCTTCTACTCTATTGTGTTTCCTATAGGGCCAGAACAGTGAGCTTTCTCAGAACAAAAGAACTGTGCTTCCTACACACGGGCCATAACTAGTTCAACTCTGCTTAGGAAACTGACAAGAACAGTAGCTCCTCTTCAGTCTGATACACTGTACTTGCTGGGAACAGACGCGAGTGCTATTTGCACTGTGTATGTCAATGGGAGCGCAATAGTGACTTTCCTTACCAGAAAACAACTCTTGCTCGTAGGACCAGAAACTGCATGTGATTCAACTCCATTTAGGACTGGGAAAGAAATGCTAGCTCGCCTTACAAGAAACAAACTCTGCTTTTGAGAAAAGAGCACTCTTCTACTCTACTGTTTTTCCTATGGGGTCCGAACAGTGAGCTTGCTCAGAACAAAAGATCTGTGCTTTCTACATACACGGGCCATATCTAGTTCAACTCTGCTTAGGAAACAAACAAGAACAGTAGCTCCTCTTCAGTCCGATACACTGTACTTGCGGGGAACAGACGGCGAGTGCTATTTGCACTGTGTATGGCATTGGAGCACAATAGTGACTCGTCTTACCAGAAAACAACTCTTGCTCGTAGGACAAAAAACTGCATGTGACTCAACTCCATTTAGGACTGGGAAACAAACGCTAGCTCGACTTCCAAGAAACACACTCTGCTTTTGAGAAAAGAGCACTCTTCTACTCTACTGTGTTTCCTATGGGGTCCGAACAGTGAGCTTGCTCAGAACAAAAGAACTGTGCTTCCTACACACACGGCCATATCTAGTTCACTTCTGCTTAGGAACCTTACAAGAACAGTAGATCCTCTTCAGTCCAATACGCTGTACTTGCTGGGAAAGGACGCCAGTGCTATTTGTCCTGTGTATGGCAATGGCAGTGCAATAGTGACTCTTCTT
This sequence comes from Peromyscus eremicus, assembly GCF_949786415.1. Lineage (NCBI taxonomy): Eukaryota > Metazoa > Chordata > Mammalia > Rodentia > Cricetidae > Peromyscus > Peromyscus eremicus. Next base: position 18,568 of record NW_026735849.1, read on the forward strand.
ACCAGAAAACAACTCTTGCTTGTAGGACCAGAAACTGCATGTGATTCAACTCCATTTAGGACTGGGAAACAAAAGCTAGCTCACCTTACAAGAAACACACTCTGCTTTAGAGAAAAGAGCACTCTTCTACTCTACTGTGTTTCCAATGGGGTCCGAAAAGCGAGCTTGCTCAGAACAAAAGAACTGTGCTTCCTACACATACGCCATATCTAGTTCAACTCTGCTTAGGAAACTGACAAGAACAATAGCTCCTCTTCCTTCCAAAATACTGTACTTGCAGGGAACAGACGGGAGTGCTATTTGCACTGTGTATGACAATTGGAGCACAATAGTGACTTGTCTACCAGAAAACAACTCTTGCTCGTAGGACAAAAAACTGCATGTGACTCAACTCCATTTAGGACTAGGAAACAAACACTAGCTCGACTTCCAAGAAACACACTCTGCTTTTGAGAAAAGAGCACTCTTCTACTCTACTGTGTTTCCTATATAGCCAGAAGAGTGAACTTGCTCAGAACATTAGAACTGTGCTTCCTACACACACGGTCATATCTAGTTCAATTCTGCTTAGGAACCTGACAAGAACAGTAGATCCTCTTCTGTACAATACACTGTACTTGCTGGGAACAGACGCAAGTGCTATTTGTTCTGTGTATGGCAATGGCAGCGCAACAGTGACTCTTCTTACCATAAAACAACCCTTGCTTGTCGGACTAGAAACTGCATGTGATTCAACTCCATTTAGGACTGGGAATCAAACGCTAGCTCGACTTACAAGAAACACACTCTGCTTTAGGGAAAAGAGCACTCTTCTACTCTATTGTGTTTCCTATAGGGCCAGAACAGTGAGCTTGCTCAGAACAAAAGAACTGTGCTTCCTACACACGGGCCATAACTAGTTCAACTCTGCTTAGGAAACTGACAAGAACAGTAGCTCCTCTTCAGTCCGATACACTGTACTTGCTGGGAAAAGACGCGAGTGATATTTGCACTGTGTATGGCAATGGAAGCGCAATAGTGACTTACCTTACCAAAAAACAACTCTTGCTCGTAGGACAGAAACTGCATGTGATTCAACTCCATTTAGGACTGGGAAACAAATGCTAGCTCGCCTTACAAGAAACACACTCTGCTTTTGAGAAAAGAGCACTCTTCTACTCTACTGTGTTTCCTATGGGGTCCGAACAGTGAGCTTGCTCAGAACAAAAGAACTGTGCTTCCTACACACGGCCATATCTAGTTCAATTCTGCTTAGGAACCTGACAAGAACAGTAGATCCTCTTCAGTCCAATACACTGTACTTGCTGGGAACAGACGCCACTGGTGTTTGTCCTGTGTATGGCAATGGGAGCGCAATAGTGACTCTTCTTACCAGCAAACAACTCTTGCTTGTAGGACCAGAATCTGCATGTGATTCAACTCCATTTAGGACTGGGAAAGAAATGCTAGCTCGCCTTACAAGAAGCACACTCTGCTTTTGAGAAAAGAGCACTCTTCTACTCTACTGTGTTTCCTATGGGGTCCAAACAGTGAGCATGCTCAGAACAAAAGAACTGTGCTTTCTACACACACGGGCCACATCTAATTCAACTCTGCTTAGGAAACAAACAAGAACAGTAGCTCCTCTTCAGTCCAATACACTGTATTTGCGGGGAACAGACGCGAGTGCTATTTGCAGTGTGTATGGCATTGGAGCACAATAGTGACTTGTCTTACCAGAAAATAACTCTTGCTCGTTGGACAAAAAACTGCATGTGACTCAACTCCGTTTAGGACTGGGAAATAAACGCTAGCTCAACTTCCAAATAACACACTCTGCTTTTGAGAAAAGAGCACTCTTCTACTCTACTATGTTTCCTATGTGTTCCGAACAATGAGCTTGCTCAGAACAAAAAAACTGCGCTTCCTACACACACGGCCATATGTACTTCAAGTCTGCTTAGGAACCTGACAAGAACAGTAGATCCTCTTCAGTCCAATACACTGTACTTGCTGGGAACAGACTCCAGTGCTAAATGTCCTCTGTATGTCAATGGCAGCGCAATAGTGACTCTTCTTACCAGAAAACAACTCTTGCTTGTAGGACCAGAAACTGCATGTGATTCAACTCCATTTAGGACTGGGAAACAAAAGCTAGCTCACCTTACAAGAAACACACTCTGCTTTTGAGAAAAGAGCACTCTTCTACTCTACTGTGTTTCCTATAGGGCCAGAAAAGTGAGCTTGCTCAGAACATAAGAACGGTGCTTCCTACACACGGGCCATATCTAGTTGAACTCTGCTTAGGAAACTGACAAGAACAGTAGCTCCTCTTCAGTCCGATATACTGTACTTGCTGGGAACAGACGCGAGAGCTATTTGCACTATGTATGGCAAGGGGAGCACAATAGTGAATTTCCTTACCAGAAAACAACTCTTGCTCTTAGGACCAGAAACTGCATGTGATTCAACTCCATTTAGGACTGGGAAACAAACGCTAGCTCGCCTTAGAAGAACACACTCTGCTTTTGAGAAAAGAGCACTCTTCTACTCTACTGTGTTTCCAATAGGGCCAGAACAGTGTGCTTGTTCAGAACATAAGAACTGTGCTTCCTACACACACGGGCCATATCTAGTTCAACTCTGCTTAGGAAACTGATAAGAACAGTAGCTCCTCTTCAGTCCGATACACTGTGCTTGCTGGGAATAGACGCGAGAGCTATTTGCACTATGTATGGCAAGGGGAGCGCAATAGTGACTTTCCTTACGAGAATACAACTCTTGCTCGTAGGACAAAAAACTGCATGTGACTCAACTCCATTTAGGACTGGGAAACAAAAGCTAGCTCACCTTACAAGAAACACACTCCGCTTTAGAGAAAAGAGCACTCTTCTACTCTACTGTGTTTCCTATAGGGCCAGAACAGTGAGCTTGCTCAGAACAAAAGAACTGTGCTTCCTAAACACGGGCCATATCTAGTTCAACTCTGCTTAGGAAACTGACAAGAACAGTAGCTCCTCTTCAGTCCAATACACTGTACTTGCTGGGAACACACGCGAGTGCTACTTGCACTGTGTATGGCAAAGGGAGCGCAATAGTGACTTTCCTTACCAGAAAACCACTCTTGCTGGTAAGACCAGAAACTGCATGTGATTCAACTCCATTTAGGACTGGGAAACAAATGCTAGCTCGCCTTACATGAAACACACTCTGCTTTTGAGAAAAGAGCACTCTTATACTCTACTGTGTTTCCTATGGGGTCCGAACAGTGAGCTTGCTCAGAACAAAAGAACTGTGCTTCCTACACACACGGCCATGTCTAGTTCAACTCTGCTTAGGAAACTGACAAGAACAGTAGATCCTCTTCAGTCCAATACACTGTACTTGCTGGGAACAGACGCCAGTGGTATTTGTCCTGTGTATGGCAGTTGCAGCGCAATAGTGACTCTTCTTACCAGAAAACAACTCTTGCTTGTAGGACCAGAAAGTGCATGTGATTCCACTCCATTTAGGACTGGGAAACAAATGCTAGCTCGCCTTACAAGAAACACACTCTGCTTTAGAGAAAAGAGCACTCTTCTACTCTACTGTGTTTCCTATGTGGTCCAAACAGTGAGCTTGTTCAGAACAAAAGAACTGTGATTCCTACACACACGGGCCATATCTAGTTCAACTCTGCTTAGGAAACTGTCAAGAACATTAGCTCCTCTTCAGTCCGATACACTGTACTTGCTGGGAATAGACGCGAGAGCTATTTGCACTATGTATGGCAAGGGGAGCGCAATAGTGACTTTCCTTACCAGAAAACAACTCTTGCTCTTAGGACCAGAAACTGCATGAGATTCAACTCCATTTAGGACTGGGAAACAAACGCTAGCTCGCCTTACAAGAAACACACTCTGCTTTTGAGAAAAGAGCACTCTTCTACTCTACTGTGTTTCCTATGGTGTCCGAAGAGTGAGCTTGCTCAGAGCAAAAGAACTGTGCTTCCTACACACACGGCCATATGTAGTTCAAGTCTGCTTAGGAACCTGACAAGAACAGTAGATCCTCTTCAGTCCATTACACTGTGTTTGCGGGGAACAGACGCGAGTGCTATTTGCACTGTGTATGGCATTGGAGCACAATAGTGACTTGTCTTACCAGAAAATAACTCTTGCTCGTTGGACAAAAAACTGCATGTGACTCAACTCCATTTAGGACTGGGAAACAAACGCTAGCTCGACTTCCAAAAAACACACTCTGCTTTTGAGAAAAGAGCACTCTTCTACTCTACTGTGTTTCCTATGTGTTCCGAACAATGAGCTTGCTCAGAACAAAAAAACTGTGCTTCCTACACACACGGCCATATCTACTTCAAGTCTGCTTAGGAACCTGACAAGAACAGTAGATCCTCTTCAGTCCAATACACTGTACTTGCTGGGAACAGACGCCAGTGCTAAATGTCCTCTGTATGTCAATGGCAGCGCAATAGTGACTCTTCTTACCAGAAAACAACTCTTGCTTGTAGGACCAGAAACTGCATGTGATTCAACTCCATTTAGGACTGGGAAACAAAAGCTACCTCACCTTACAAGAAACACACTCTGCTTTAGAGAAATGAGCACTCTTCTACTCTACTGTGTTTCCTATAGGGCCAGAACAGTGAGCTTGCTCAGAACAAAAGAACTGTGCTTCCTACACATGGGCCATATCTAGTTCAACTCTGCTTAGGAAACTGACAAGAACAGTAGCTCCTCTTCAGTCTGATACACTGTACTTGCTGGGAAAAGACGCGAGTGCTATTTGCACTGTGTATGTCAATGGGAGCGCAATAGTGACTTTCCTTACCAGAAAACAACTCTTGCTCGTAAGACCAGAAACTGCATGAGATTCAACTCCATTTAGGACTGGGAAACAAATGCTAGCTCGCCTTACATGAAACACACTCTGCTTTAGAGAAAAGAGCACTCTTCTACTCTACTGTGTTTCCTATAGGGCCAGAACAGTGAGCTTGCTCAGAACAAAATGACTGTGCGTCCTACACACAGGGCCATATCTCGTTCAACTCTGCTTAGGAAACTGACAAGAACAGTAGCACCTCTTCAGTCCCATACACTGTACTTGCTGGGAACAGACGCGAGTGCTATTTGCACTGTGTATGGCAATGGGAGCGCAATAGTGACTTTTCTTACCAGAAAAGAACTCTTGCTCGTAGGACCAGAAACTGCATGTGATTCAACTCCATTTAGGACTGGGAAACAAATGCTAGCTCTCCTTACATGAAACACACTCTGCTTTTGAGAAAAGAGCACTCTTCTACTCTACTGTGTTTCCTATGTGGTCAAAACAGTGAGCTTGCTCAGAACAAAAGAACTGAGCTTCCTACACACACGGGCCATATCTCGTTCAACTCTGTTTAGGAAACTGACAACAACAGTAGCTACTCTTCAGTCCGATACACTGTACTTGCTGAGAACAGACGCGAGTGCTAATTGCACTGTGTAAGGCAATGGGAGCACAATAGTGACTCTTCTTACCAGAAAACAACTCTTGCTCGTAGGACCAGAAACTGCATGAGATTCAACTCCATTTAGGACTGGGAAACAAACGCTAGCTCGCATTACAAGAAACACACTCTGCTTTTGAGAAAAGAGCCCTCTTATTCTCTAAAGTGTTTCCTATAGGGTCAGAACAGTGATCTTGCTCAGAAAAAAAAAACTGTGCTTCCTACACACACGGGCCATATCTAGTTCAACTCTGCTTAGGAAACTGACAAAAACAGTAACTCCTCTTCAGTACGATACCCTGTACTAGCTGGGAACACACGCGAGTGCTATTTGCACTGTGTATGGCAATGGGAGCGCAATAGTGACTTTTCTTACCAGAAAACAACTCTTGCTCGTAGGACCAGAAACTGCATGTGATTCAACTCCATTTAGGACTGGGAAACAAATGCTAGCTCGCCTTACATGAAACACACTCTGCTTTTGAGAAAAGAGCACTCTTCTACTCTACTGTGTTTCCTATGGGTCCGAACAGTGAGCTTGCTCAGAACAAAAGAACTGTGCTTCCTACACACACGGGCCCTATCTAGTTCAACTCTGCTTAGGAAACTGACAAGAACAGTAGCTCCTCTTCAGTCCAATTCACTGTACATGCTAGGAACAGACGCCAGGACTATTTGCTCTGTTTATGACAATGGGAGCGCAATAGGGACTCTTCTTAGCAGAAAACAACTCTTGCTCGTAGGACCAGAAACTGCATGTGATTCAACTCCATTTAGGACTGGGAAACAAATGCTAGCTCGCCTTACATGAAACACACTCTGCTTTTGAGAAAAGAGTACTCTTCTACACTACTGAGTCTCCTATGGGATCTGAACAGTGAGCTTGCTCAGAACAAAAGAACTGTGCTTCCTACACACACGGGCCATATCTAGTTCAACTCTGCTTAGGAAACTGACAAGAACAGTAGATCCTCTTCAGTCCAATACACTGTACTTGCTGGGAACAGATGAAAGTGCTATTTGCACTGTGTGTGGCAATGGGAGTGCAATAGTGACTCTTCTTACCAGAAAAAAAACTCTTGCTCGTAGTACCAAAAACTGCATGTGTCTCAGCTCCATTTAGGACTGGGAAAGAAACGCAAGCTCGCCTTACAAGAAAAACACTCTGCTTTTGACAAAAGAGCATTCTTCTACTATACTGTGTTTCCTGTAGGGCCTGAAGAGTGAGCTTCCTCAGAACAAAATAACTGTGCTTCCTGCACACAGGGGCCATATCTATTCAATTCTGCTTAGGAAACTGACAAGAACAGTAGATCCTCTTCAGTCCAATACACTGTACATGCTGGGAACAGACGCCAGTACTATTTGCCCTGTGTATGACAATGGGAGCGCAATAGTGACTCTTCTTACCAGAAAACAACTCTTGTTCCTAGGACCAGAAACTGCATGTGATTCAACTCCATTTAGGACTGGGAAACAAACGCTAGCTCGCCTTACAAGAAAAACACTCTGCTTTTGAGAAAAGAGCACTCTTCTACTCTACTGTGTTTCCTATAGGGCCAGTACAGTGAGCTTGATCAGAACAAAAGAACTGTGCTTCCTTCACACGGGCCATATCTAGTTCAACTCTGCTTAGGAAACTGACAAGAACAGTAGCTCCTCTTCAGTCCGATGCAATGTACTTGCTGGGAACGGACCGAGTGCTATATGCTCTATGTATGGCAATGAGAGCTCAATAGTGTCTTTCCTTAACAGAAACCAATTCTTAATCGTAGGACCAGAAACTGCATGTGATTCAACTCCATTTAGGACTGGGAAACAAATGCTAGCTCGCCTTACATGAAACACACTCTGCTTTAGAGAAAAGAGCACTCTTCTACTCTCCTGTGTTTCTTATAGGGCCAGAACAGTGAGCTTGCTCAGAACAAGAGAACTGTTCTTCCTACACACACGCGCCATATCTTGTTCAACTCTGCTTAGGAAACTGACAAGAACAGTAGCTCCTCTACAGTCTGATACACTGTACTTGCTGGGAACAGACGCGAGTGCTCTTTGCACTGTGTATGGCAATGGGAACACAATAGTGACTTTCCTTACCAGAAAACAACTCTTGCTCGTAGGACCAGAAACTGCATGTGATTCAACGACATTTAGGACTGGGAAAAAAACACTAGCTCGCCTTACAAGAAACACACTCTGCTTTTGAGAAAAGAGCACTCTTCTACTCTACTGTGTTTTCTATAGGGCCAGAACAGTGAGCTTGCTCAGAACAAAAGAACTGTGCTTCCTACAAACACGGCCATATGTAGTTCAATTCTGCTTAGGAACTTGACATGAAGAGTAGATCCTCTTCAGTCCAATACAGTGTACTTGCTCGGAACAGACAACAGTGCTATTTATCCTGTGTATGGCAATGGCAGCACAATAGTGACTCTTCTTACCAGAACACAACTCTTGCTCGTAGGACAAGAAACTGCATGGGATTCAACTCCATTTTCGACTGGGAAACAAATGCTAGCTCGCCTTCCAAGAAACACCCTGTGCTTTTGAGAAAAGAGCACTCTTCTACTCTACTGTGTTTCCTGTAGGGCCAGAACAGTGAGCTTGACCAGAACAAAAGAACTGTGCTTCCTACACACACGGCCATATGTAGTTCAATTCTGCTTAGGAACTTGACATGAAGAGTAGATCCTCTTCAGTCCAATACAGTGTACTTGCTCGGAACAGACAACAGTGCTATTTATCCTGTGTATGGCAATGGCAGCACAATAGTGACTCTTCTTACCAGAACACAACTCTTGCTCGTAGGACAAGAAACTGCATGGGATTCAACTCCATTTTGGACTGGGAAACAAATGCTAGCTCGCCTTCCAAGAAACACCCTCTGCTTTTGAGAAAAGAGCACTCTTCTACTCTACTGTGTTTCCTGTAGGGCCAGAACAGTGAGCTTGATCAGAACAAAAGAACTGTGCTTCCTACACACACGGCCATATCTAGTTCAATTCTGATTAGGAACCTGACAAGAACAGTAGATCCTCTTCAGTCCAATATACTGTACTTGGTGGGAACAGACGCCAGTGCTATTTGTCCTGTGTATGGCAATGGCAGTGCAATAGTGTCTATTCTTACCATAAAACAACTCTTGCTCGTAGGACCAGAAACTGCATGTGATTCAACTCCATTTAGGACTGGGAAACAAATGCTAGTTCGCCTTACAAGAAACACACTCTGCTTTAGAGAAAAGAGCACTCCTCTACTCTACTGTGTTTCCTATGGTGTCCAAACGGTGAGCTTGCTCAGAACAAAAAAACTGTGCTTCCTACACACACGGCCATATCTAGTTCAATTCTGCTTATAAACCTGACAAGAACAGTAGATCCTCTTCAGTCCAATACACTGTACTTGCTGGGAACAGACGCCAGTGCTAATTGTCTTTTGTATGGCAATGGCAGTGCAATAGTGACTCTTCTTACCAGAAAACAACTCTTGCTCGTAGGACCCAAAACTGCATGAGATTCAACTCCATTTAGGACTGGGAAACAAATGCTAGCTAGCCTTACAAGAAACACAGTCTGCTTTTGAGAAATAAGCACTCTTCTACTCTATTGTGTTTCCTACGGGGTCCAAACAGTGAGCTTGCTCAGAACAGAAAACTGTGCTTCCTACACACGGACCATATCTAGTTCAACTCTGCTTAGGAAACTGACAAGAACAGTAGCTCCTCTTCAGTCTGATACACTGTAATTGCTGGGAACAGACGCGAGTGCTATTTGCACTGTATGGCAATGGGAGCGCAATAGTGACTTTCCTTACCAGAAAACAACTCTTGCTCGTAGGACCAGAAACTGCATGTGATTCAACTCCATTTAGGACTGGGAAAGAAACGCTAGCTCGCCTTACATGAAACACACTCTGCTTTTGAGAAAAGAGCATTCTTCTACTCTACTGTGTTTCCTATGGGGTCCAAACAGTGAGCATGCTCAGAACAAAAGAACTGTGCTTTCTACACACACGGGCCATATCTAATTCAACTCTGCTTAGGAAACAAACAAGAACAGTAGCTCCTCTTCAGTCCAATACACTGTATTTGCGGGGAACAGACACGAGTGCTATTTGCACTGTGTATGGCATTGGAGCACAATAGTGACTTGTCTTACCAGAAAATAACTCTTGCTCATTGGACAAAAAACTGCATGTGACTCAACTCCATTTAGGACTGGGAAACAAACGCTAGCTCGACTTCCAAAAAACACACTCTGCTTTTGAGAAAAGAGCACACTTCTACTCTACTGTGTTTTCTATGTGTTCCGAACAATGAGCTTGTTCAGAACAAAAAAACTGTGCTTCCTACACACGGCCATATCTACTTCAAGTCTGCTTAGGAACCTGACAAGAACAGTAGATCCTCTTCAGTCCAATACACTGTACTTGCTGGGAACAGACGCCAGTGCTAAATGTCCTCTGTATGTCAATGGCAGCGCAATAGTGACTCTTCTTACCAGAAAACAACTCTTGCTTGTAGGACCAGAAACTGCATGTGATTCAACTCCATTTAGGACTGGGAAACAAACGCTAGCTCGCCTTACAAGAAACACACTCTGCTTTTGAGAAAAGAGCACTCTTCTACTCTACTGTGTTTCCTATAGGGCCAGAACAGTGAGCTTGCTCAGAACAAAAGAACTGTGCTTCCTAAACACGGGCCATATCTAGTTCAACTCTGCTTAGGAAACTGACAAGAACAGTAGCTCCTCTTCAGTCCGATACACTGTACTTGCTGGGAACACACGCGAGTGCTACTTGCACTGTGTATGGCAAAGGGAGCGCAATAGTGACTTTCCTTACCAGAAAACCACTCTTGCTCGTAAGACCAGAAACTGCATGTGATTCAACTCCATTTAGGACTGGGAAACAAATGCTAGCTCGCCTTACATGAAACACACTCTGCTTTTGAGAAAAGAGCACTCTTATACTCTACTGTGCTTCCTATGGGGTCCGAACAGTGAGCTTGCTCAGAACAAAAGAACTGTGCTTCCTACACACACGGCCATGTCTAGTTCAACTCTGCTTAGGAAACTGACAAGAACAGTAGATCCTCTTCAGTCCAATACACTGTACTTGCTGGGAACAGACGCCAGTGGTATTTGTCCTGTGTATGGCAGTTGCAGCGCAATAGTGACTCTTCTTACCAGAAAACAACTCTTGCTTGTAGGACCAGAAAGTGCATGTGATTCCACTCCATTTAGGACTGGGAAACAAATGCTAGCTCGCCTTACAAGAAACACACTCTGCTTTAGAGAAAAGAGCACTCTTCTACTCTACTGTGTTTCCTATGTGGTCCAAACAGTGAGCTTGTTCAGAACAAAAGAACTGTGATTCCTACACACAAGGGCCATATCTAGTTCAACTCTGCTTAGGAAACTGTCAAGAACATTAGCTCCTCTTCAGTCCGATACACTGTACTTGCTGGGAATAGACGCGAGAGCTATTTGCACTATGTATGGCAAGGGGAGCACAATAGTGACTTTCCTTACCAGAAAACAACTCTTGCTCTTAGGACCAGAAACTGCATGAGATTCAACTCCATTTAGGACTGGGAAACAAACGCTAGCTCGCCTTACAAGAAACACACTCTGCTTTTGAGAAAAGAGCACTCTTCTACTCTACTGTGTTTCCTATGGTGTCCGAAGAGTGAGCTTGCTCAGAGCAAAAGAACTGTGCTTCCTACACACACGGCCATATCTAGTTCAAGTCTGCTTAGGAACCTGACAAGAACAGTAGATCCTCTTCAGTCCATTACACTGTGTTTGCGGGGAACAGACGCGAGTGCTATTTGCACTGTGTATGGCATTGGAGCACAATAGTGACTTGTCTTACCAGAAAATAACTCTTGCTCGTTGGACAAAAAACTGCATGTGACTCAACTCCATTTAGGACTGGGAAACAAACGCTAGCTCGACTTCCAAAAAACACACTCTGCTTTTGAGAAAAGAGCACTCTTCTACTCTACTGTGTTTCCTAAGTGTTCCGAACAATGAGCTTGCTCAGAACAAAAGAACTGTGCTTCCTACACACGGGCCATATCTAGTTCAACTCTGCTTAGGAAACTGACAAGAACAGTAGCTCCTCTTCAGTCTGATACACTGTACTTGCTGGGAACAGACGCGAGTGCTATTTGCACTGTGTATGTGAATGGGAGCGCAATAGTGACTTTCCTTACCAGAAAACAACTCTTGCTCGTAAGACCAGAAACTGCATGAGATTCAACTCCATTTAGGACTGGGAAACAAATGCTAGCTCGCCTTACATGAAACACACTCTGCTTTAGAGAAAAGAGCACTCTTCTACTCTACTGTGTTTCCTATAGGGCCAGAACAGTGAGCTTGCTCAGAACAAAATGACTGTGCGTCCTACACACAGGGCCATATCTCGTTCAACTCTGCTTAGGAAACTGACAAGAACAGTAGCACCTCTTCAGTCCCATACACTGTACTTGCTGGGAACAGACGCGAGTGCTATTTGCACTGTGTATGGCAATGGGAGCGCAATAGTGACTTTTCTTACCAGAAAAGAACTCTTGCTCGTAGGACCAGAAACTGCATGTGATTCAACTCCATTTAGGACTGGGAAACAAATGCTAGCTCTCCTTACATGAAACACACTCTGCTTTTGAGAAAAGAGCACTCTTCTACTCTACTGTGTTTCCTATGTGGTCAAAACAGTGAGCTTGCTCAGAACAAAAGAACTGAGCTTCCTACACACACGGGCCATATCTCGTTCAACTCTGTTTAGGAAACTGACAACAACAGTAGCTACTCTTCAGTCCGATACAATGTACTTGCTGAGAACAGACGCGAGTGCTAATTGCACTGTGTAAGGCAATGGGAGCACAATAGTGACTCTTCTTACCAGAAAACAACTCTTGCTCGTAGGACCAGAAACTGCATGAGATTCAACTCCATTTAGGACTGGGAAACAAACGCTAGCTCGCATTACAAGAAACACACTCTGCTTTTGAGAAAAGAGCCCTCTTATTCTCTAAAGTGTTTCCTATAGGGTCAGAACAGTGATCTTGCTCAGAAAAAAAAACTGTGCTTCCTACACACACGGGCCATATCTAGTTCAACTCTGCTTAGGAAACTGACAAAAACAGTAACTCCTCTTCAGTACGATACCCTGTACTAGCTGGGAACACACGCGAGTGCTATTTGCACTGTGTATGGCAATGGGAGCGCAATAGTGACTTTTCTTACCAGAAAACAACTCTTGCTCGTAGGACCAGAAACTTCATGTGATTCAACTCCATTTAGGACTGGGAAACAAATGCTAGCTCGCCTTACATGAAACACACTCTGCTTTTGAGAAAAGAGCACTCTTCTACTCTACTGTGTTTCCTATGGGTCCGAACAGTGAGCTTGCTCAGAACAAAAGAACTGTGCTTCCTACACACACGGGCCCTATCTAGTTCAACTCTGCTTAGGAAACTGACAAGAACAGTAGCTCCTCTTCAGTCCAATTCACTGTACATGCTAGGAACAGACGCCAGGACTATTTGCTCTGTTTATGACAATGGGAGCGCAATAGGGACTCTTCTTAGCAGAAAACAACTCTTGCTCGTAGGACCAGAAACTGCATGTGATTCAACTCCATTTAGGACTGGGAAACAAATGCTAGCTCGCCTTACATGAAACACACTCTGCTTTTGAGAAAAGAGTACTCTTCTACACTACTGAGTCTCCTATGGGATCCGAACAGTGAGCTTGCTCAGAACAAAAGAACTGTGCTTCCTACACACACGGGCCATATCTAGTTCAACTCTGCTTAGGAAACTGACAAGAACAGTAGATCCTCTTCAGTCCAATACACTGTACTTGCTGGGAACAGATGAAAGTGCTATTTGCACTGTGTGTGGCAATGGGAGTGCAATAGTGACTCTTCTTACCAGAAAAAAAACTCTTGCTCGTAGTACCAAAAACTGCATGTGTCTCAGCTCCATTTAGGACTGGGAAAGAAACGCAAGCTCGCCTTACAAGAAAAACACTCTGCTTTTGACAAAAGAGCATTCTTCTACTATACTGTGTTTCCTGTAGGGCCTGAAGAGTGAGCTTCCTCAGAACAAAATAACTGTGCTTCCTGCACACAGGGGCCATATCTATTCAATTCTGCTTAGGAAACTGACAAGAACAGTAGATCCTCTTCAGTCCAATACACTGTACATGCTGGGAACAGACGCCAGTACTATTTGCCCTGTGTATGACAATGGGAGCGCAATAGTGACTCTTCTTACCAGAAAACAACTCTTGTTCCTAGGACCAGAAACTGCATGTGATTCAACTCCATTTAGGACTGGGAAACAAACGCTAGCTCGCCTTACAAGAAAAACACTCTGCTTTTGAGAAAAGAGCACTCTTCTACTCTACTGTGTTTCCTATAGGGCCAGTACAGTGAGCTTGATCAGAACAAAAGAACTGTGCTTCCTTCACACGGGCCATATCTAGTTCAACTCTGCTTAGGAAACTGACAAGAACAGTAGCTCCTCTTCAGTCCGATGCAATGTACTTGCTGGGAACGGACCGAGTGCTATATGCTCTATGTATGGCAATGAGAGCTCAATAGTGTCTTTCCTTAACAGAAACCAATTCTTAATCGTAGGACCAGAAACTGCATGTGATTCAACTCCATTTAGGACTGGGAAACAAATGCTAGCTCGCCTTACATGAAACACACTCTGCTTTAGAGAAAAGAGCACTCTTCTACTCTCCTGTGTTTCTTATAGGGCCAGAACAGTGAGCTTGCTCAGAACAAGAGAACTGTTCTTCCTACACACACGCGCCATATCTTGTTCAACTCTGCTTAGGAAACTGACAAGAACAGTAGCTCCTCTACAGTCTGATACACTGTACTTGCTGGGAACAGACGCGAGTGCTCTTTGCACTGTGTATGGCAATGGGAACACAATAGTGACTTTCCTTACCAGAAAACAACTCTTGCTCGTAGGACCAGAAACTGCATGTGATTCAACGACATTTAGGACTGGGAAAAAAACACTAGCTCGCCTTACAAGAAACACACTCTGCTTTTGAGAAAAGAGCACTCTTCTACTCTACTGTGTTTTCTATAGGGCCAGAACAGTGAGCTTGCTCAGAACAAAAGAACTGTGCTTCCTACAAACACGGCCATATGTAGTTCAATTCTGCTTAGGAACTTGACATGAAGAGTAGATCCTCTTCAGTCCAATACAGTGTACTTGCTCGGAACAGACAACAGTGCTATTTATCCTGTGTATGGCAATGGCAGCACAATAGTGACTCTTCTTACCAGAACACAACTCTTGCTCGTAGGACAAGAAACTGCATGGGATTCAACTCCATTTTCGACTGGGAAACAAATGCTAGCTCGCCTTCCAAGAAACACCCTGTGCTTTTGAGAAAAGAGCACTCTTCTACTCTACTGTGTTTCCTGTAGGGCCAGAACAGTGAGCTTGACCAGAACAAAAGAACTGTGCTTCCTACACACACGGCCATATGTAGTTCAATTCTGCTTAGGAACTTGACATGAAGAGTAGATCCTCTTCAGTCCAATACAGTGTACTTGCTCGGAACAGACAACAGTGCTATTTATCCTGTGTATAGCAATGGCAGCACAATAGTGACTCTTCTTACCAGAACACAACTCTTGCTCGTAGGACAAGAAACTGCATGGGATTCAACTCCATTTTGGACTGGGAAACAAATGCTAGCTCGCCTTCCAAGAAACACCCTCTGCTTTTGAGAAAAGAGCACTCTTCTACTCTACTGTGTTTCCTGTAGGGCCAGAACAGTGAGCTTGATCAGAACAAAAGAACTGTGCTTCCTACACACACGGCCATATCTAGTTCAATTCTGATTAGGAACCTGACAAGAACAGTAGATCCTCTTCAGTCCAATATACTGTACTTGGTGGGAACAGACGCCAGTGCTATTTGTCCTGTGTATGGCAATGGCAGTGCAATAGTGTCTATTCTTACCATAAAACAACTCTTGCTCGTAGGACCAGAAACTGCATGTGATTCAACTCCATTTAGGACTGGGAAACAAATGCTAGTTCGCCTTACAAGAAACACACTCTGCTTTAGAGAAAAGAGCACTCCTCTACTCTACTGTGTTTCCTATGGTGTCCAAACGGTGAGCTTGCTCAGAACAAAAAAACTGTGCTTCCTACACACACGGCCATATCTAGTTCAATTTTGCTTATAAACCTGACAAGAACAGTAGATCCTCTTCAGTCCAATACACTGTACTTGCTGGGAACAGACGCCAGTGCTAATTGTCTTTTGTATGGCAATGGCAGTGCAATAGTGACTCTTCTTACCAGAAAACAACTCTTGCTCGTAGGACCCAAAACTGCATGAGATTCAACTCCATTTAGGACTGGGAAACAAATGCTAGCTAGCCTTACAAGAAACACAGTCTGCTTTTGAGAAATAAGCACTCTTCTACTCTATTGTGTTTCCTACTGGGTCCAAACAGTGAGCTTGCTCAGAACAGAAAACTGTGCTTCCTACACACGGACCATATCTAGCTCAACTCTGCTTAGGAAACTGACAAGAACAGTAGCTCCTCTTCAGTCTGATACACTGTAATTGCTGGGAACAGACGCGAGTGCTATTTGCACTGTATGGCAATGGGAGCGCAATAGTGACTTTCCTTACCAGAAAACAACTCTTGCTCGTAGGACCAGAAACTGCATGTGATTCAACTCCATTTAGGACTGGGAAAGAAACGCTAGCTCGCCTTACATGAAACACACTCTGCTTTTGAGAAAAGAGCACTCTTCTACTCTACTGTGTTTCCTATGGGGTCCCAACAGTGAGCTTGCTCAGAACAAAAGAACTGTGCTTCCTACACACACGGGCCATATCTAGTTCAACTCTGCTTAGGAAACTGACAAGAACATTAGCTCCTCTTCAGTCCGATACACTGTACTTGCTGGGAACAGATGGGAGTGCTATTTGCACTGTGTACGGCAATGGGAGCACAATAGTGACTTTCCTTACCAGAAAACAACTCTTGCTCGTAGGACCAGAAACTGCATGTGATTCAACTCCATTTAGGACTGGGAAAAAAAACACTAGCTCGCCTTACAAGAAACAAACTCTGCTTTTGAGAAAAGAGCACTCTTCTACTCTACTGTGTTTTATATAGGGCCAGAACAGTGAGCTTGCTCAGAACAAAAGAACTGTGCTTCCTACAAACACGGCCATATGTAGTTCAATTCTGCTTAGGAACCTGACATGAAGAGTAGATCCTCTTCAGTCCAATACAGTGTACTTGCTGGGAACAGACAACAGTGCTATTTATCCTGTGTATGGCAATGGCAGGACAATAGTGACTCTTCTTACCAGAACACAACTCTTGCTCGTAGGACCAGAAACTGCATGGGATTCAACTCCATTTAGGACTGGGAAACAAATGCTAGCTCGCCTTCCAAGAAACACCCTCTGCTTTTGAGAAAAGAGCACTCTTCTACTCTACTGTGTTTCCTATAGGGCCAGAACAGTGAGCTTGCTCAGAACAAAAGAACTGTGCTTCCTACACACGGGCCATAACTAGTTCAACTCTGCTTAGGAAACTGACAAGAACAGTAGCTCCTCTTCAGTCCGATACACTGTACTTGCTGGGAACAGACGCGAGTGCTATTTGCACTGTGTATGGCAATGGGAGCGCAATAGTGACTTTCCTTACCAGAAAACAACTCTTGCTCGTAAGACCAGAAACTGCATGTGATTCAACTCCATTCAGGACTGGGAAAGAATCGCTAGCTCGCCTTACAAGAAACAACTCTGCTTTTGAGAAAAGAGCACTCTTCTACTCTACTGTGTTTCCTATGGGGTCCGAACAGTGAGCATGCTCAGAACAAAAGAACTGTGATTTCTACACACACGGGCCATATCTAATTCAACTCTGCTTTAGAAACAAACAAGAACAGTAGCTCCTCTTCAGTCCAATACACTGTATTTGCGGGGAACAGACGCGAGTGCTATTTGCACAGTGTATGGCATTGGAGCACAATAGTGACTTGTCTTACCAGAAAATAACTCTTGCTCGTTGGACAAAAAACTGCATGTGACTCAACTCCATTGAGGACTGGGAAACAAACGCTAGCTCGACTTCCAAAAAACACACTCTGCTTTTGAGAAAAGAGCACTCTTCTACTCTACAGTGTTTCCTATGTGTTCCGAACAATGAGCTTGCTCAGAACAAAAAAACTGTGCTTCCTACACACACGGCCATATCTACTTCACGTCTGCTTAGGAACCTGACAAGAACAGTAGATCCTCTTCAGTCCAATACACTGTACTTGCTGGGAACAGACGCCAGTGCTAAATGTCCTCTGTATGTCAATGGCAGCGCAATAGTGACTCTTCTTACCAGAAAACAACTCTTGCTTGTAGGACCAGAAACTGCATGTGATTCAACTCCATTTAGGACTGGGAAACAAAAGCTAGCTCACCTTACAAGAAACACACTCTGCTTTAGAGAAAAGAGCACTCTTCTACTCTACTGTGTTTCCTATAGGGCCAGAACAGTGAGCTTGCTCAGAACAAAAGAACTGTGCTTCCTACACACGGGCCATATCTAGTTCAACTCTGCTTAGGAAACTGACAAGAACAGTAGCTCCTCTTCAGTCTGATACACTGTACTTGCTGGGAACAGACGCGAGTGCTATTTGCACTGTGTATGTCAATGGGAGCGCAATAGTGACTTTCCTTACCAGAAAACAACTCTTGCTCATAAGACCAGAAACTGCATGAGATTCAACTCCATTTAGGACTGGGAAACAAATGCTAGCTCGCCTTACATGAAACACACTCTGCTTTAGAGAAAAGAGCACTCTTCTACTCTACTGTGTTTCCTATAGGGCCAGAACAGTGAGCTTGCTCAGAACAAAATGACTGTGCGTCCTACACACAGGGCCATATCTCGTTCAACTCTGCTTAGGAAACTGACAAGAACAGTAGCTCCTCTTCAGTCCGATACACTGTACTTGCTGGGAACAGACGCGAGTGCTATTTGCACTGTGTATGGCAATGGGAGCGCAATAGTGACTTTTCTTACCAGAAAACAACTCTTGCTCGTAGGACCAGAAACTGCATGTGATTCAACTCCATTTAGGACTAGGAAACAAACGCTAGCTCGCCTTACATGAAACACACTCTGCTTTTGAGAAAAGAGCACTCTTCTACTCTACTGTGTTTCCTATGTGGTCAAAACAGTGAGCTTGCTCAGAACAAAAGAACTGAGCTTCCTACACACACGGGCCATATCTCGTTCAACTCTGTTTAGGAACTGACAACAACAGTAGCTACTCTTCAGTCCGATACACTGTACTTGCTGGGAACAGACGCGAGTGCTATTTGCACTGTGTAAGGCAATGGGAGCACAATAGTGACTCTTCTTACCAGAAAACAACTCTTGCTCGTAGGACCAGAAACTGCATGAGATTCAACTCCATTTAGGACTGGGAAACAAACGCTAGCTCGCATTACAAGAAACACACTCTGCTTTTGAGAAAAAAGCACTCTTCTACTCTACTGTGTTTCCTATGTGTTCCGAACAATGAGCTTGCTCAGAACAAAAAAACTGTGCTTCCTACACACACGGCCATATCTACTTCAAGTCTGCTTAGGAACCTGACAAGAACAGTAGATCCTCTTCAGTCCAATACACTGTACTTGCTGGGAACAGACGCCAGTGCTAAATGTCCTCTGTATGTCAATGGTATCGCAATAGTGACTCTTCTTACCAGAAAACAACTCTTGCTTGTAGGACCAGAAACTGCATGTGATTCAACTCCATTTAGGACTGGGAAACAAAAGCTAGCTCACCTTACAAGAAACACACTCTGCTTTAGAGAAAAGAGCACTCTTCTACTCTACTGTGTTTCCTATAGGGCCAGAACAGTGAGCTTGCTCAGAACAAAAGAACTGTGCTTCCTACACACGGGCCATATCTAGTTCAACTCTGCTTAGGAAACTGACAAGAACAGTAGCTCCTCTTCAGTCTGATACACTGTACTTGCTGGGAACAGACGCGAGTGCTATTTGCACTGTGTATGTCAATGGGAGCGCAATAGTGACTTTCCTTACCAGAAAACAACTCTTGCTCATAAGACCAGAAACTGCATGAGATTCAACTCCATTTAGGACTGGGAAACAAATGCTAGCTCGCCTTACATGAAACACACTCTGCTTTAGAGAAAAGAGCACTCTTCTACTCTAATGTGTTTCCTATAGGGCCAGAACAGTGAGCTTGCTCAGAACAAAATGACTGTGCGTCCTACACACAGGGCCATATCTCGTTCAACTCTGCTTAGGAAACTGACAAGAACAGTAGCTCCTCTTCAGTCCGATACACTGTACTTGCTGGGAACAGACGCGAGTGCTATTTGCACTGTGTATGGCAATGGGAGCGCAATAGTGACTTTTCTTACCAGAAAACAACTCTTGCTCGTAGGACCAGAAACTGCATGTGATTCAACTCCATTTAGGACTAGGAAACAAACGCTAGCTCGCCTTACATGAAACACACTCTGCTTTTGAGAAAAGAGCACTCTTCTACTCTACTGTGTTTCCTATGTGGTCAAAACAGTGAGCTTGCTCAGAACAAAAGAACTGAGCTTCCTACACACACGGGCCATATCTCGTTCAACTCTGTTTAGGAACTGACAACAACAGTAGCTACTCTTCAGTCCGATACACTGTACTTGCTGGGAACAGACGCGAGTGCTATTTGCACTGTGTAAGGCAATGGGAGCACAATAGTGACTCTTCTTACCAGAAAACAACTCTTGCTTGTAGGACCAGAAACTGCATGAGATTCAACTCCATTTAGGACTGGGAAACAAACGCTAGCTCGCATTACAAGAAACACACTCTGCTTTTGAGAAAAGAGCACTCTTCTACTCTACTGTGTTTCCTATGTGTTCCGAACAATGAGCTTGCTCAGAACAAAAAAACTGTGCTTCCTACACACACGGCCATATCTACTTCAAGTCTGCTTAGGAACCTGACAAGAACAGTAGATCCTCTTCAGTCCAATACACTGTACTTGCTGGGAACAGATGCCAGTGCTAAATGTCCTCTGTATGTCAATGGTAGCGCAATAGTGACTCTTCTTACCAGAAAACAACTCTTGCTTGTAGGACCAGAAACTGCATGTGATTCAACTCCATTTAGGACTGGGAAACAAAAGCTAGCTCACCTTACAAGAAACACACTCTGCTTTAGAGAAAAGAGCACTCTTCTACTCTACTGTGTTTCCTATAGGGCCAGAACAGTGAGCTTGCTCAGAACAAAAGAACTGTGCTTCCTACACACGGGCCATATCTAGTTCAACTCTGCTTAAGAAACTGACAAGAACAGTAGCTCCTCTTCAGTCTGATACACTGTACTTGCTGGGAACAGACGCGAGTGCTATTTGCACTGTGTATGTCAATGGGAGCGCAATAGTGACTTTCCTTACCAGAAAACAACTCTTGCTCATAAGACCAGAAACTGCATGAGATTCAACTCCATTTAGGACTGGGAAACAAATGCTAGCTCGCCTTACATGAAACACACTCTGCTTTAGAGAAAAGAGCACTCTTCTACTCTACTGTGTTTCCTGTAGGGCCAGAACAGTGAGCTTGCTCAGAACAAAATGACTGTGCGTCCTACACACAGGGCCAAATCTCGTTCAACTCTGCTTAGGAAACTGACAAGAACAGTAGCACCTCTTCAGTCCGATACACTGTACTTGCTGGGAACAGACGTGAGTGCTATTTGCACTGTGTATGGCAATGGGAGCGCAATAGTGACTTTTCTTACCAGAAAAGAACTCTTGCTTGTAGGACCAGAAACTGCATGTGATTCAACTCCATTTAGGACTGGGAAAGAAATGCTAGCTCGCCTTACAAGAAACACACTCTGCTTTTGAGAAAAGAGCACTCTTCTACTCTACTGTGTTTCCTATGGGGTCCAAACAGTGAGCATGCTCAGAACAAAAGAACTTTGCTTTCCACACATCGGGCCATATCTAATTCAACTCTGCTTTAGAAACAAACAAGAACAGTAGCTCCTCTTCAGTCCAATACACTGTACTTGCGGGGAACAGCCGCGAGTGCTATTTGCACTGTGTATGGCATTGGAGCACAATAGTGACTTGTCTTACCAGAAAATAACTCTTGCTCGTTGGACAAAAAACTGCATGTGACTCAACTCTATTTAGGACTGGGAAACAAACGCTAGCTCGACTTCCAAAAAACACACTCTGCTTTTGAGAAAAGAGCACTCTTCTACTCTACTGTGTTTCCTATGTGTTCCGAACAATGAGCTTGCTCAGAACAAAAAAAACTGTGCTTCCTACACACACGGCCATATCTACTTCAAGTCTGCTTAGGAACCTGACAAGAACAGTAGATCCTCTTCAGTGCAATACACTGTACTTGCTGGGAACAGACGCCAGTGCTAAATGTCCTCTGTATGTCAATGGGAGCGCAATAGTGACTTTCCTTACCAGAAAACAACTCTTGCTCGTAAGACCAAAAACTGCATGAGATTCAACTCCATTTAGGACTGGGAAACAAATGCTAGCTCGCCTTACATGAAACACACTCTGCTTTAGAGAAAAGAGCACTCTTCTACTCTACTGTGTTTCCTATAGGGCCAGAACAGTGAGCTTGCTCAGAACAAAAGGACTGTGCTTCCTACACACAAGGCCATATCTAGTTCAAGTCTGCTTAGGAAACTGACAAGAACAGTAGCTCCTCTTCAGTCCGATACACTATACTTGCTGGGAACATATGCGAGTGCTATTTGCACTGCGTAAGGCAATTGGAGCACAATAGTGACTCGTCTTACCAGAAAAAAACTCTTGCTCGTAGGACAAAAAACTGCATGTGACTCAACTCCATTTAGTTCTGGGAAACAAACGCTAGCTCGCCTTACAAGAAACACACTCTGCTTTAGAGAAAAGAGCACTCTTCTACTCTACTGTGTTTCCTATGGGGCCAGAGCAGTGAGCATGCTCAGAACATAAGAACTGTGCTTCCTACACACACGGGCCATATCTAGTTCAACTCTGCTTAGGAACCTGACGAAAACAGTAGCTCCTCTTCAGTCCAATACACTGTAATTGCTGGGAACAGACGCATCTGCTATTTGCACTGTGTATGGCAATGGGAGCGCAATAGTGACTTTCCATACCAGAAAACAAATCTTGCTCGTAGGACCAGAAACTGCATGTGATTCCACTCCATTTAGGACTGGGAAACAAATGGTAGCTCGCCTTACAAGAAACACACTCTGCTTTTGAGAAAAGAGCACTCTTCTACTCTACTGTGTTTCCTATAGGGCCAGAACAGTGAGCTTGCTCAGAACAAAAGAACTGTGCTTCCTACACACGGGCCATAACTAGTTCAACTCTGCTTAGGAAACTGACAAGAACAGTAGCTCCTCTTCAGTCCGATACACTGTACTTGCTGGGAACAGACGCGAGTGCTATTTGCACTGTGTATGGCAATGGGAGCACAATAGTGACTTTTCTTAACAGAAAACAACTCTTGCTCATAGGACCAGAAACTGCATGTGATTCAACTCCATTTAGGACTGGGATACAAATGATAGCTCGCCTTACATGAAACACACTCTGTTTTTGAGAAAAGAGCACTCTTCTACTCTACTGTGTTTCCTATGTGGTCAAAGCAGTGAGCTTGCTCAGAACAAAAGAACTGAGCTTCCTACACACACGGGCCATATCTCTTTCAACTCTGTTTAGGAAACTGACAACAACAGTAGCTACTCTTCAGTCCGATACACTGTACTTGCTGGGAACAGACGCGAGTGCTATTTGCACTGTGTAAGGCAATGGGAGCACAATAGTGACTCTTCTTACCAGAAAACAACTCTTGCTCGTAGGACCAGAAACTGCATGTGATTCAACTCCATTTAGGACTGGGAAACAAACGCTAGCTCGCATTACAAGAAACACACTCTGCTTTTGAGAAAAGAGCCCTCTTATTCTCTAAAGTGTTTCCTATAGGGTCAGAACAGTGATCTTGCTCAGAAAAAAAAAACTGTGCTTCCTACACACACGGGCCATATCTAGTTCAACTCTGCTTAGGAAACTGACAAAAACAGTAACTCCTCTTCAGTACGATCCCCTGTACTAGCTGGGAACACACGCGAGTGCTATTTGCACTGTGTATGGCAATGGGAGGGCAATAGTGACTTTTCTTACCAGAAAACAACTCTTGCTCGTAGGACCAGAAACTGCATGTGATTCAACTCCATTTAGGACTGGGAAACAAATGCTAGCTCGCCTTACATGAAACACACTCTGCTTTTGAGAAAAGAGCACTCTTCTACTCTACTGTGTTTCCTATGGGTCCGAACAGTGAGCTTGCTCAGAACAAAAGAACTGTGCTTCCTACACACACGGGCCATATCTAGTTCAACTCTGCTTAGGAAACTGACAAGAACAGTAGCTCCTCTTCAGTCCAATTCACTGTACATGCTAGGAACAGACGCCAGGACTATTTGCTCTGTTTATGACAATGGGAGCGCAATAGGGACTCTTCTTAGCAGAAAACAACTCTTGCTCGTAGGACCAGAAACTGCATGTGATTCAACTCCATTTAGGACTGGGAAACAAATGCTAGCTCGCCTTACATGAAACACACTCTGCTTTTGAGAAAAGAGTACTCTTCTACACTACTGAGTCTCCTATGGGATCCGAACAGTGAGCTTGCTCAGAACAAAAGAACTGTGCTTCCTACACACACGGGCCATATCTAGTTCAACTCTGCTTAGGAAACTGACAAGAACAGTAGATCCTCTTCAGTCCAATACACTGTACTTGCTGGGAACAGATGAAAGTGCTATTTGCACTGTGTGTGGCAATGGGAGTGCAATAGTGACTCTTCTTACCAGAAAAAAACTCTTGCTCGTAGTACCAAAAACTGCATGTGTCTCAGCTCCATTTAGGACTGGGAAAGAAACGCAAGCTCGCCTTACAAGAAAAACACTCTGCTTTTGACAAAAGAGCATTCTTCTACTATACTGTGTTTCCTGTAGGGCCTGAAGAGTGAGCTTCCTCAGAACAAAATAACTGTGCTTCCTGCACACAGGGGCCATATCTATTCAATTCTGCTTAGGAAACTGACAAGAACAGTAGATCCTCTTCAGTCCAATACACTGTACATGCT
This sequence comes from Peromyscus eremicus, assembly GCF_949786415.1. NCBI lineage: Eukaryota > Metazoa > Chordata > Mammalia > Rodentia > Cricetidae > Peromyscus > Peromyscus eremicus. The sequence goes on from NW_026735849.1 coordinate 43,256, forward strand.
GGGAACAGACGCCAGTACTATTTGCCCTGTGTATGACAATGGGAGCGCAATAGTGACTCTTCTTACCAGAAAACAACTCTTGTTCCTAGGACCAGAAACTGCATGTGATTCAACTCCATTTAGGACTGGGAAACAAACGCTAGCTCGCCTTACAAGAAAAACACTCTGCTTTTGAGAAAAGAGCACTCTTCTACTCTACTGTGTTTCCTATAGGGCCAGTACAGTGAGCTTGATCAGAACAAAAGAACTGTGCTTCCTTCACACGGGCCATATCTAGTTCAACTCTGCTTAGGAAACTGACAAGAACAGTAGCTCCTCTTCAGTCCGATGCAATGTACTTGCTGGGAACGGACCGAGTGCTATATGCTCTATGTATGGCAATGAGAGCTCAATAGTGTCTTTCCTTAACAGAAACCAATTCTTAATCGTAGGACCAGAAACTGCATGTGATTCAACTCCATTTAGGACTGGGAAACAAATGCTAGCTCGCCTTACATGAAACACACTCTGCTTTAGAGAAAAGAGCACTCTTCTACTCTACTGTGTTTCTGATAGGGCCAGAACAGTGAGCTTGCTCAGAACAAGAGAACTGTTCTTCCTACACAAACGCGCCATATCTAGTTCAACTCTGCTTAGGAAACTGACAAGAACAGTAGCTCCTCTTCAGTAAGATACACTGTACTTGCTGGGAACAGACGCGAGTGCTCTTTGCACTGTGTATGGCAATGGGAACACAATAGTGACTTTCCTTACCAGAAAACAACTCTTGCTCGTAGGACCAGAAACTGCATGTGATTCAACTCCATTTAGGACTGGGAAAAAAAACACTAGCTAGCCTTACAAGAAACACACTCTGCTTTTGAGAAAAGAGCACTCTTCTATTCTACTGTGTTTTCTATAGGGCCAGAACAGTGAGCTTGCTCAGAACAAAAGAACTGTGCTTCCTACAAACACGGCCATATGTAGTTCAATTCTGCTTAGGAACCTGACAAGAAGAGTAGATCCTCTTCAGTCCAATACAGTGTACTTGCTCGGAACAGACAACAGTGCTATTTATCCTGTGTATGGCAATGGCAGCACAATAGTGACTCTTCTTACCAGAACACAACTCTTGCTCGTAGGACAAGAAACTGCATGGGATTCAACTCCATTTTGGACTGGGAAACAAATGCTAGCTCGCCTTCCAAGAAACACCCTCTGCTTTTGAGAAAAGAGCACTCTTCTACTCTACTGTGTTTCCTGTAGGGCCAGAACAGTGAGCTTGATCAGAACAAAAGAACTGTGCTTCCTACACACACGGCCATATCTAGTTCAATTCTGATTAGGCACCTGACAAGAACAGTAGATCCTCTTCAGTCCGATATACTGTACTTGGTGGGAACAGACGCCAGTGCTATTTGTCCTGTGTATGGCAATGGCAGTGCAATAGTGACTATTCTTACCAGAAAACAACTCTCGCTCGTAGGACCAGAAACTGCATGTGATTCAACTCCATTTAGGACTGGGAAACAAAAGCTAGCTCACCTTACAAGAAACACACTCTGCTTTAGAGAAAAGAGCACTCTTCTACTCTACTGTGTTTCCTATAGGGCCAGAACAGTGAGCTTGCTCAGAACAAAAGAACTGTGCTTCCTACACACGGGCGATATCTAGTTCAACTCTGCTTAGGAAACTGACAAGAACAGTAGCTCCTCTTCAGTCTGATACACTGTACTTGCTGGGAACAGACGCGAGTGCTATTTGCACTGTGTATGTCAATGGGAGCGCAATAGTGACTTTCCTTACCAGAAAACAACTCTTGCTCGTAAGACCAGAAACTGCATGAGATTCAACTCCATTTAGGACTGGGAAACAAATGCTAGCTCGCCTTACATGAAACACACTCTGCTTTAGAGAAAAGAGCACTCTTCTACTCTACTGTGTTTCCTATAGGGCCAGAACAGTGAGCTTGCTCAGAACAAAATGACTGTGCGTCCTACACACAGGGCCATATCTCGTTCAACTCTGCTTAGGAAACTGACAAGAACAGTAGCTCCTCTTCAGTCCGATACACTGTACTTGCTGGAAACAGACGCGAGTGCTATTTGCACTGTGTATGTCAATGGGAGCGCAATAGTGACTTTTCTTACCAGAAAACAACTCTTGCTCGTAGGACCAGAAACTGCATGTGATTCAACTCCATTTAGGACTGGGAAACAAATGCTAGTTCGCCTTACAAGAAACACACTCTGCTTTAGAGAAAAGAGCACTCCTCTACTCTACTGTGTTTCCTATGGTGTCCGAACAGTGAGCTTGCTCAGAACAAAAAAACTGTGCTTCCTACACACACGGCCATATCTAGTTCAATTCTGCTTATAAACCTGACAAGAACAGTAGATCCTCTTCAGTCCAATACACTGTACTTGCTGGGAACAGTAGCTCGCCTTACAAGAAACACAGTCTGCTTTTGAGAAAAGAGCACTCTTCTACTCTATTGTGTTTCCTACGGGGTCCAAACAGTGAGCTTGCTCAGAACAGAAAACTGTGCTTCCTACACACGGACCATATCTAGTTCAACTCTGCTTAGGAAACTGACAAGAACAGTAGCTCCTCTTCAGTCCGATGCATTGTACTTGCTGGGAACGGACCGAGTGCTATTTGCACTATGTATGGCAATGGGAGCGCAATAGTGACTTTCCTTATCAGAAAACAACTCTTGCTCGTAGGACCAGAAACTGCATGTGATTCAACTCCATTTAGGACTGGGAAACAACTGCTAGCTCGCCTTACAAGAAACACACTCTGCTTTTGAGAAAAGAGCACTCTTCTACTCTACTGTCTTTCCTATAGGGCCAGAACAGTGAGCTTGCTCAGAACAAGAGAACTGTTCATCCTACACACACGGGCCATATATCGTTCAACTCTGCTTAGGAAACTGACAAGAACAGTAGCTCCTCTTCAGTCTGATACACTGTACTTGCTGGGAACAGACGCGAGTGCTCTTTGCACTTTGTATGGCAATGGGAGCACAATAGTGACTCTTCTTACCAGAAAACAACTCTTGCTTGTTGGACCAGAAACTGCATGAGATTCAACTCCATTTAGGACTGGGAAACAAACGCTAGCTCGCATTACAAGAAACACACTCTGCTTTTGAGAAAAGAGCCCTCTTATACTCTAAAGTGTTTCCTCTAGGGCCAGAACAGTGAGCTTCCTCAGAAAAAAAAAAACTGTGCTTCCTACACACACGGGCCATATCTAGTTCAACTCTGCTTAGGGAACTGACAAAAACAGTAGCTCCTCCTCAGCCCGATACACTGTAATAGCTGGGAACACACGTGAGAGCTATTTGCACTGTGTATGGCAATGGGAGCACCATAGTGACTTTCCTTACCAGAAAACAACTCTTGCTCGTAGGACCAGAAACTGCATGTGATTCAACTCCATTTAGGTCTGGGAAACAAATGCTAGCTCGCCTTACATGAAACACACTCTGCTTTTGAGAAAAGAGCACTCTTCTACTCTACTGTGTTTCCTATAGGGCCAGAACAGTGAGCTTGCTCAGAACAAGAGAACTGTTCTTCCTACACACATGGGCCATATCTCGTTCAACTCTGCTTAGGAAACTGACAAGAACAGTAGCTCCTCTTCAGTCTGATACACTGTACTTGCTGGGAACAGACGCGAGTGCTCTTTGCACTTTGTATGGCAATGGGAACACAATAGTGACTTTCCTTACCAGAAAACAACTCTTGCTCATAGGACCAGAAACTGCATGTGATTCAACTCCATTTAGGACTGGGAAACAAACGCTAGCTCGCCTTACAAGAAACACACTCTGCTTTTGAGAAAAGAGCATTCTTCTACTCTACTGTGTTTCAATTAGGGCCAGAACAGTGAGCATGCTCAGAACAAAAGACTGTGCTTCCTACACACACGGCCATATCTACTTCAATTCTGCTTAGGAACCTGACATGAACAGTAGATCCTCTTCAGTCCAATACAGTGTACTTGCTGGGAACAGACAACAGTGCTATTTGTCCTGTGTATGGCAATGGCAGCACAATAGTGACTCTACTTACCAGAACACAACTCTTGCTCGTAGGACAAGAAACTGCATGGGATTCAACTCCATTTAGGACTGGGAAACAAACGCTAGCTAGCCTTACAAGAAACACCCTCTGCTTTTGAGAAAAGAGCACTATTCTACTCTACTGTGTTTCTGCTGTGGTCAAAACAGTGAGCTTGCTCAGTACAAAGGAACTGTGCTTCCTACACACACGGCCATATCTAGTTCAATTCTGATTAGGAACCTGACAAGAACAGTAGATCCTCTTCAGTCCAATACACTGTACTTGCTGGGAACAGACGCCAGTGCTATTTGTCCTGTGTATGGCAATGGCAGCGCAATAGTGACTATTGTTACCATAAAAAACTCTTGCTCGTAGGACAAGAAACTGCATGTGATTCAACTCCATTTAGAACTTTGAAACAAACGCTAGTTTGCCTTACAAGAAACACACTCTGCTTTAGAGAAATGAGGACTCTTCTACTCTACTGAGTTTCCTATAGAGCCAGGGCAGTGAGTTTCCTCAGAACAAAAGAACTGTGCTTCCTGCACACAGGGGCCATACCTATTCAATTCTGCTTAGGAAACTGACAAGAACAGTAGATCCTCTTCAGTCCATACACTGTACATGCTGGGAACAGATGCCAGTACTATTTGCTCTGTGTATGACAATGAGAGCTCAATAGTGACTCTTCTTACCAGAAAACAACTCTTGCTCGTAGGACCAGAAACTGCATGTGATTCAACTCCATTTAGGACTGGGAAACAAACTCTAGCTCGCCTTACAAGAAAAACACTGTGCTTTTGAGAAAAGAGCACTCTTCTACTCTACTGTTTTTTTTATTGGGCCAGAACAGTGAGCTTGATCAGAACAAAAGAACTGTGCTTCCTTCACACGAGCCATATCTAGTTCAACTCTGCTTAGGAAACTGACAAGAACATTAGCTCCTCAACAGTCCGATACACTGTACTTGCTGGGAACGGACCGAGTGCTATTTGCACTATGTATGGCAATGGGAGCGCAATAGTGACTTTCCTTACCAGAAAACAACTCTTGCTCGTAGGACCAGAAACTGCATGTGATTCAACTCCATTTAGGACTGGGAAAGAAACGCTAGCTCGCCTTACATGAAACACACTCTGCTTTTGAGAAAAGAGCATTCTTCTACTCTACTGTGTTTCCTATGGGGTCCAAACAGTGAGCATGCTCAGAACAAAAGAACTGTGCTTTCTACACACACGGGCCATATCTAATTCAACTCTGCTTAGGAAACAAACAAGAACAGTAGCTCCTCTTCAGTCCAATACACTGTATTTGCGGGGAACAGACACGAGTGCTATTTGCACTGTGTATGGCATTGGAGCACAATAGTGACTTGTCTTACCAGAAAATAACTCTTGCTCATTGGACAAAAAACTGCATGTGACTCAACTCCATTTAGGACTGGGAAACAAACGCTAGCTCGACTTCCAAAAAACACACTCTGCTTTTGAGAAAAGAGCACTCTTCTACTCTACTGTGTTTTCTATGTGTTCCGAACAATGAGCTTGTTCAGAACAAAAAAACTGTGCTTCCTACACACGGCCATATCTACTTCAAGTCTGCTTAGGAACCTGACAAGAACAGTAGATCCTCTTCAGTCCAATACACTGTACTTGCTGGGAACAGACGCCAGTGCTAAATGTCCTCTGTATGTCAATGGCAGCGCAATAGTGACTCTTCTTACCAGAAAACAACTCTTGCTTGTAGGACCAGAAACTGCATGTGATTCAACTCCATTTAGGACTGGGAAACAAAAGCTAGCTCACCTTACAAGAAACACACTCTGCTTTTGAGAAAAGAGCACTCTTCTACTCTACTGTGTTTCCTATAGGACCAGAACAGTGAGCTTGGTCAGAACAAAAGAACTGTGCTTCCTACACACGGGCCATATCTAGTTCAACTCTGCTTAGGAAACTGACAAGAACAGTAGCTCCTCTTCAGTCTGATACACTGTACTTGCTGGGAACAGACGCGAGTGCTATTTGCACTGTGTATGTCAATGGGAGCGCAATAGTGACTTTCCTTACCAGAAAACAACTCTTGCTCGTAAGGCCAGAAACTGCATGAGATTCAACGCCATTTAGGACTGGGAAACAAATGCTACCTCGCCTTACATGAAACACACTCTGCTTTAGAGAAAAGAGCACTCTTCTACTCTACTGTATTGACTATAGGGCCAGAACAGTGAGCTTGCTCAGAACAAAATGACTGTGCGTCCTACACACAGGGCCATATCTCGTTCAACTCTGTTTAGGAAACTGACAAGAACAGTAGCACCTCTTCAGTCCGATACACTGTACTTGCTGGGAACAGACGCGAGTGCTATTTGCACTGTGTATGGCAATGGGAGCGCAATAGTGACTTTCCTTACCAGAAAACAACTCTTGCTCGTAAGACCAGAAACTGCATGTGATTCAACTCCATTCAGGACTGGGAAACAAATGCTAGCTCGCCTTACATGAAACACACTCTGCTTTTGAGAAAAGAGCACTCTTCTACTCTACTGTGTTTCCTAAGGTGTCCGAACAGTGAGCTTGCTCAGAACAAAAGAACTGTGCTTCCTACACACATGGGCCATATCTAGTTCAACTCTGCTTAGGAAACTGACAAGAACAATAGCTCCTCTTCCTTCCAATACACTGTACTTGCAGGGAACAGACGCGAGTGCTCTTTGCACTGTGTATGGCAATTGGAGCACAATAGTGACTTGTCTTACCAGAAAACAACTCTTGCTCGTAGGACAAAAAACTGCATGTGACTCAACTCCATTTAGGACTAGGAAACAAACGCTAGCTCTGCATGCAAGAAACACACTCTGCTTTTGAGAAAAGAGCACTCTTCTACTCTACTGTGTTTCCTATAGAGCCAGAAGATTGAACTTGCTCAGAATATTACAACTGTGCTTCTTACACACACGGCCATATCTAGTTCAATTCTGCTTAGGAACCTGACAAGAACAGTAGATCCTCTTCTGTACAACACACTGTACTTGCTGGGAACAGACACCAGTGCTATTTTTCCTGTGTATGGCAATGGCAGTGCAATAGTGACTCTTCTTACCATAAAACAACTCTTGCTCGTAGGACTAGAAACTGCATGTGATTCAACTCCATTTAGTACTGGGAAACAAACGCTAGCTAGCCTTACAAGAAACACACTCTGCTTTAGGGAAAAGAGCACTCTTCTACTCTATTGTGTTTCCTATAGGGCCAGAACAGTGAGCTTTCTCAGAACAAAAGAACTGTGCTTCCTACACACGGGCCATAACTAGTTCAACTCTGCTTAGGAAACTGACAAGAACAGTAGCTCCTCTTCAGTCTGATACACTGTACTTGCTGGGAACAGACGCGAGTGCTATTTGCACTGTGTATGTCAATGGGAGCGCAATAGTGACTTTCCTTACCAGAAAACAACTCTTGCTCATAGGACCAGAAACTGCATGTGATTCAACTCCATTTAGGACTGGGAAAGAAATGCTAGCTCGCCTTACAAGAAACAAACTCTGCTTTTGAGAAAAGAGCACTCTTCTACTCTACTGTTTTTCCTATGGGGTCCGAACAGTGAGCTTGCTCAGAACAAAAGAACTGTGCTTTCTACACACACGGGCCATATCTAGTTCAACTCTGCTTAGGAAACAAACAAGAACAGTAGCTCCTCTTCAGTCCGATACACTGTACTTGCGGGGAACAGACGCGAGTGCTATTTGCACTGTGTATGGCATTGGAGCACAATAGTGACTCGTCTTACCAGAAAACAACTCTTGCTCGTAGGACAAAAAACTGCATGTGACTCAACTCCATTTAGGACTGGGAAACAAACGCTAGCTCGACTTCCAAGAAACACACTCTGCTTTTGAGAAAAGAGCACTCTTCTACTCTACTGTGTTTCCTATGGGGTCCGAACAGTGAGCTTGCTCAGAACAAAAGAACTGTGCTTCCTACACACACGGCCATATCTAGTTAACTTCTGCTTAGGATCCTTACAAGAACAGTAGATCCTCTTCAGTCCAATACACTGTACTTGCTGGGAAAGGACGCCAGTGCTATTTGTCCTGTGTATGGCAATGGCAGTGCAATAGTGACTCTTCTTACCAGAAAACAACTCTTGCTTGTAGGACCAGAAACTGCATGTGATTCAACTCCATTTAGGACTGGGAAACAAAAGCTAGCTCACCTTACAAGAAACACACTCTGCTTTAGAGAAAAGAGCACTCTTCTACTCTACTGTGTTTCCAATGGGGTCCGAAAAGCGAGCTTGCTCAGAACAAAAGAACTGTGCTTCCTACACATACGCCATATCTAGTTCAACTCTGCTTAGGAAACTGACAAGAACAATAGCTCCTCTTCCTTCCAAAATACTGTACTTGCAGGGAACAGACGCGAGTGCTATTTGCACTGTGTATGACAATTGGAGCACAATAGTGACTTGTCTACCAGAAAACAACTCTTGCTCGTAGGACAAAAAACTGCATGTGACTCAACTCCATTTAGGACTAGGAAACAAACACTAGCTCGACTTCCAAGAAACACACTCTGCTTTTGAGAAAAGAGCACTCTTCTACTCTACTGTGTTTCCTATATAGCCAGAAGAGTGAACTTGCTCAGAACATTAGAACTGTGCTTCCTACACACACGGTCATATCTAGTTCAATTCTGCTTAGGAACCTGACAAGAACAGTAGATCCTCTTCTGTACAATACACTGTACTTGCTGGGAACAGACGCAAGTGCTATTTGTCCTGTGTATGGCAATGGCAGCGCAACAGTGACTCTTCTTACCATAAAACAACCCTTGCTTGTCGGACTAGAAACTGCATGTGATTCAACTCCATTTAGGACTGGGAATCAAACGCTAGCTCGACTTACAAGAAACACACTCTGCTTTAGGGAAAAGAGCACTCTTCTACTCTATTGTGTTTCCTATAGGGCCAGAACAGTGAGCTTGCTCAGAACAAAAGAACTGTGCTTCCTACACACGCGCCATAACTAGTTCAACTCTGCTTAGGAAACTGACAAGAACAGTAGCTCCTCTTCAGTCCGATACACTGTACTTGCTGGGAAAAGACGCGAGTGCTATTTGCACTGTGTATGGCAATGGAAGCGCAATAGTGACTTACCTTACCAAAAAACAACTCTTGCTCGTAGGACCAGAAACTGCATGTGATTCAACTCCATTTAGGACTGGGAAACAAATGCTAGCTCGCCTTACAAGAAACACACTCTGCTTTTGAGAAAAGAGCACTCTTCTACTCTACTGTGTTTCCTATGGGGTCCGAACAGTGAGCTTGCTCAGAACAAAAGAACTGTGCTTCCTTAACACGGCCATATCTAGTTCAATTCTGCTTAGGAACCTGACAAGAACAGTAGATCCTCTTCAGTCCAATACACTGTACTTGCTGGGAACAGACGCCACTGGTATTTGTCCTGTGTATGGCAATGGGAGCGCAATAGTGACTCTTCTTACCAGAAAACAACTCTTGCTTGTAGGACCAGAATCTTCATGTGATTCAACTCCATTTAGGACTGGGAAAGAAATGCTAGCTCGCCTTACAAGAAACACACTCTGCTTTTGAGAAAAGAGCACTCTTCTACTCTACTGTGTTTCCTATGGGGTCCAAACAGTGAGCATGCTCAGAACAAAAGAACTGTGCTTTCTACACACACGGGCCACATCTAATTCAACTCTGCTTAGGAAACAAACAAGAACAGTAGCTCCTCTTCAGTCCAATACACTGTATTTGCGGGGAACAGACGCGAGTGCTATTTGCAGTGTGTATGGCATTGGAGCACAATAGTGACTTGTCTTACCAGAAAATAACTCTTGCTCGTTGGACAAAAAACTGCATGTGACTCAACTCCGTTTAGGACTGGGAAATAAACGCTAGCTCAACTTCCAAAAAACACACTCTGCTTTTGAGAAAAGAGCACTCTTCTACTCTACTATGTTTCCTATGTGTTCCGAACAATGAGCTTGCTCAGAACAAAAAAACTGCGCTTCCTACACACACGGCCATATGTACTTCAAGTCTGCTTAGGAACCTGACAAGAACAGTAGATCCTCTTCAGTCCAATACACTGTACTTGCTGGGAACAGACTCCAGTGCTAAATGTCCTCTGTATGTCAATGGCAGCGCAATAGTGACTCTTCTTACCAGAAAACAACTCTTGCTTGTAGGACCAGAAACTGCATGTGATTCAACTCCATTTAGGACTGGGAAACAAAAGCTAGCTCACCTTACAAGAAACACACTCTGCTTTTGAGAAAAGAGCACTCTTCTACTCTACTGTGTTTCCTATAGGGCCAGAACAGTGAGCTTGCTCAGAACATAAGAACGGTGCTTCCTACACACGGGCCATATCTAGTTGAACTCTGCTTAGGAAACTGACAAGAACAGTAGCTCCTCTTCAGTCCGATACACTGTACTTGCTGGGAACAGACGCGAGAGCTATTTGCACTATGTATGGCAAGGGGAGCACAATAGTGAATTTCCTTACCAGAAAACAATTCTTGCTCTTAGGACCAGAAACTGCATGTGATTCAACTCCATTTAGGACTGGGAAACAAACGCTAGCTCGCCTTAGAAGAACACACTCTGCTTTTGAGAAAAGAGCACTTTTCTACTCTACTGTGTTTCCAATAGGGCCAGAACAGTGTGCTTGTTCAGAACATAAGAACTGTGCTTCCTACACACACGGGCCATATCTAGTTCAACTCTGCTTAGGAAACTGATAAGAACAGTAGCTCCTCTTCAGTCCGATACACTGTGCTTGCTGGGAATAGACGCGAGAGCTATTTGCACTATGTATGGCAAGGGGAGCGCAATAGTGACTTTCCTTACGAGAAAACAACTCTTGCTCGTAGGACAAAAAACTGCATGTGACTAAACTCTATTTAGGACTGTGAAACAAAAGCTAGCTCACCTTACAAGAAACACACTCCGCTTTAGAGAAAAGAGCACTCTTCTACTCTACTGTGTTTCCTATAGGGCCAGAACAGTGAGCTTGCTCAGAACAAAAGAACTGTGCTTCCTAAACACGGGCCATATCTAGTTCAACTCTGCTTAGGAAACTGACAAGAACAGTAGCTCCTCTTCAGTCCGATACACTGTACTTGCTGGGAACAGACGCGAGTGCTACTTGCACTGTGTATGGCAAAGGGAGCGCAATAGTGACTTTCCTTACCAGAAAACAACTCTTGCTCGTAAGACCAGAAACTGCATGTGATTCAACTCCATTTAGGACTGGGAAACAAATGCTAGCTCGCCTTACATGAAACACACTCTGCTTTTGAGAAAAGAGCACTCTTATACTCTACTGTGTTTCCTATGGGGTCCGAACAGTGAGCTTGTTCAGAACAAAAGAACTGTGATTCCTACACACACGGGCCATATCTAGTTCAACTCTGCTTAGGAAACTGTCAAGAACATTAGTTCCTCTTCAGTCCGATACACTGTACTTGCTGGGAATAGACGCGAGAGCTATTTGCACTATGTATGGCAAGGGGAGCGCAATAGTGACTTTCCTTACCAGAAAACAACTCTTGCTCTTAGGACCAGAAACTGCATGAGATTCAACTCCATTTAGGACTGGGAAACAAACGCTAGCTCGCCTTACAAGAAACACACTCTGCTTTTGAGAAAAGAGCACTCTTCTACTCTACTGTGTTTCCTATGGTGTCCGAAGAGTGAGCTTGCTCAGAGCAAAAGAACTGTGCTTCCTACACACACGGCCATATCTAGTTCAAGTCTGCTTAGGAACCTGACAAGAACAGTAGATCCTCTTCAGTCCATTACACTATACTTGCTAGGAACAGACGCCAGTGATATTTGTCCTGTGTATGGCAATGGCAGCGCAATAGTGACACTTCTTACCATAAAACAACTCTTGCTCTTAGGACTAGAAACTGCATGTGATTCAACTCCATTTAAGACTGGGAAACAAACGCTAGCTGGCCTTACAAGAAACACACTCTGCTTTAGAGAAAAGAGCACTCCTCTACTCTACTGTGTTTCCTATGTGGTCCAAACAGTGAGCTTGTTCAGAACAAAAGAACTGTGATTCCTACACACACGGACCATATCTAGTTCAACTCTGCTTAGGAAACTGACAAGAACAGTAGCTACTATTCAGTCCAATACACTGTACTTGCTGGGAAAAGACGTGAGTGCTATGTGCCTTGTATAGGGCAATGGGAGAGCAATAGTGACTTTCCTTACCAGAAAACAGCTCTTTTTCATAGGACCAGAAACTGCATGTGATTCAACTCCATTTAGGACTAGGAAACAAACGCTAACTCGCCTTACAAAAACACACTCTGCTTTTGAGAAAAGAGCACTCTTCTACTCTACTGTGTTTCCAATAGGGCCAGAACAGTGAGCTTGCTCAGAACAAAAGAACTGTGCTTCCTACACACACGGGCCATATCTAGTTCAACTCTGCTTAGGAAACTGACAAGAACAGTAGCTCCTCTTCAGTCCAATACACTGTACTTGCGGCGAACAGACGCGAGTGCTATTTGCACTGTGTATGGCAATTGGAACACAATAGTGACTCGTCTTACCCGAAAACAACTCTTGCTCGTAGGACAAAAAACTGCATGTGACTCAACTCCATTTAGGACTGGGAAACAAACGCTAGCTCCCCTTACAAGAAACACACTCTGCTTTTGAGAAAAGTGCATTCTTCTACTCTACTGTGTTTCCTATAGGGCCAGAACAGTGAGCTTGCTCAGAACAAAAGAACTGTGCTTCCTACACACGGCCATATCTAGTTCAATTCTGCTTAGGAACCTGACAAGGACAGTAGATCCTCTTCAGTCCAGTACACTGTAATTGCTGGGAACAGACACCAGTGCTGTTTGTCCTGTGTATGGCAATGGCAGCGCAATAGTGACTCTTCATTCCAGAAAACAACTCTTGCTCGTAGGACAAAAAACTGCATGTGACTCAACTCCATTTAGGACTGGGAAACAAACGCTAGCTCCCCTTACAAGAAACACACTCTGCTTTTGAGAAAAGTGCATTCTTCTACTCTACTGTGTTTCCTATAGGGCCAGAACAGTGAGCTTGCTCAGAACAAAAGAACTGTGCTTCCTACACACGGCCATATCTAGTTCAATTCTGCTTAGGAACCTGACAAGGACAGTAGATCCTCTTCAGTCCAGTACACTGTAATTGCTGGGAACAGACACCAGTGCTGTTTGTCCTGTGTATGGCAATGGCAGCGCAATAGTGACTCTTCATTCCAGAAAACAACTCTTGCTCGTAGGATCAGAAACTTCATGTGATTCCACTCCATTTAGGACTGGGAAACAAAAGCTAGCTCACCTTACAAGAAACAGACTCTGCTTTAGAGAAAAGAGCACTCTTCTACTCTACTGTGTTGCCAATAGGGCCAGAATAGTGAGCTAGTTCCGAACAAAAGAACTGTGCTTCCTACACATGGGCCATATCTAGTTCAACTCTGCTTAGGAAACTGACAAGAACAGTAGCTCCTCTTCAGTCCGATACACTGTACTTGCTGGGAACAGACGCGAGTGCTATTTGCACTGTGTATGGCAATGGGAGCGCAATAGTGACTTTGTTACCAGAAAACAACCCTTGATCGTAAGACCAGAAACTTCATGTGATTCAACTCCATTTAGGACTGGGAAACAAATGCTAGCTCGCCTTACATGAAACAAACTCTGCTTTTGAGAAAAGAGCACTCTTCTACTCTACTGTGTTTCCTATAGGGCCAGAATAGTGAGCTTGCTCAGAACAAAAGAACTGTGCTTCCTACACATGGGCCATATCTAGTTCAACTCTGCTTAGGAAACTGACAAGAACAGTAGCTCCTCTTCCGTCCAATACACTGTACTTGCGGGGAACAGACGCGAGTGCTATTTGCACTGTGTATGGCAATTGGAGCACAATAGTGACTTTCCTTACCAGAAAATAACTCTTGCTCGTAGGACAAAAAACAGTATGTGACTCAACTCCATTTAGGACTGGGAAAGAAATGCTAGCTCGACTTCCAAGAAACACACTCTGCTTTTGAGAAAAGAGCACTCTTCTACTCTACTGTGTTTCCTATGCGGTCCAAACAGTGAGCTTGCTCAGAACAAAAGAACTGTGCTTCCTACACTTACGGACCATATCTAGTTCAATTCTGCTTAGTAAACTGACAAGAACAGTAGCTCCTATTCAGTCCAATACACTCTACTTGCTGGGAAAAGACGGGAGTGCTATTTGCCTTGTAAAGGGCAATGGGAGAGCAATAGTGACTTTCCTTACCAGAAAACAACTCTTGTTCATAGGACCAGAAACTGCTTGTGATTCAACTCCATTTAGGACTAGGAAACAAACGCTAGCTCGCCTTACAAAAACACACTCTGCTTTTGAGAAAAGAGCACTCTTCTACTCTACTCTGTTTCCTATGTTTTCCGAAAAGTGAACTTGCTCAGAACAAAAAAACTGTGCTTCCTACACACGGCCATATCTAGTTCAAGTCTGCTTAGGAACCTGACAAGAACAGTAGATCGTCTTCAGTTCAATACACTGTACTTGCTGGAACAGACGCCAGTGCTATTTGTCCTGTGTATGGCAATGGCAGAGCAATAGTGACTCTTATTACCAGAAAACAAATCTTGCTCGTAGGACCAGATACTGCATGTGATTCCACTCCATTTAGGACTGGGAAACAAACACTAGCTCGCCTTACAATAAACACATTCTGCTTTACAGAAAAGAGCACTCTTCTACTCTACTGTGTTTCCTATGGGGTCAAAACAGTGAGGTTGCTCAGAACAAAAGAACTGTGCTTCCTACACACGCGGGCCATATCTAGTTCAACTCTGCTTAGGAAACTGACAAGAACAGTAGCTCCTCTTCAGTCCGATACACTGTACTTGCTGGGAACAGACGTGAGAGCTATTTGCACTATGCATGGCAAGGGGAGCACAATAGTGACTTTCCTTACCAGAAAACAGCTCTTGCTCTTAGGACCAGAAACTTCATGTGATTCAACTCCATTTAGGACTAGGAAACAAACGCTAGCTCGCCTTACAAAAACACAGTCTGCTTTTGAGAAAAGAGCACTCTTCTACTCTACTGTGTTTCCTATGTTTTCTGAAAAGTGAACTTGCTCAGAACAAAAAAACTGTGCTTCCTACACACGGCCATATCTAGTTCAAGTCTGCTTAGGAACCTGACAAGAACAGTAGATCCTCTTCAGTTCAATACACTGTACTTGCTGGAACAGACGCCAGTGCTATTTGTCCTGTGTATGGCAATGGCAGAGCAATAGTGACTCTTATTACCAGAAAACAAATCTTGCTCGTATGACCAGAAACTGCATGTGATTCCACTCCATTTAGGACGGGAAACAAACGCTAGCTCGCCTTACAATAAACACATTCTGCTTTACAGAAAAGAGCACTCTTCTACTCTACTGTGTTTCCTATGGGGTCAAAACAGTGAGGTTGCTCAGAACAAAAGAACTGTGCTTCCTACACACGCGGGCCATGTCTAGTTCAACTCTGCTTAGGAAACTGACAAGAACAGTAGCTCCTCTTCAGTCCGATACACTGTACTTGCTGGGAACAGACGTGAGAGCTATTTGCACTATGTATGGCAAGGGGAGCACAATAGTGACTTTCCTTAGCAGAAAACAGCTCTTGCTCTTAGGACCAGAAACTTCATGTGATTCAACTCCATTTAGGACTGGGAAACAAACGCTAGCTCGCCTTACAAGAAACGAACTCTGCTTTAGAGAAAAGAGCACTCTTCTACCCTACTGTGTTTCCTATGGTGTCCGAACAGTGAGCTTGCTCAGAACAAAAGAACTGTGCTTCCTACACACACAGCCATATCTAGTTCAATTCTGCTTAGGAACCTGACAAGAACAGTAGATCCTCTTCAGTCCAATACACTGTACTTGCTGGGAACAGACGTCAGTGCTATTTGTCCTATGTATGGCAATGGCAGCGCAATAGTGACTCTTCTTACCAGAAAACAACTCTTGCTAGTAGGACTAGAAACTGCATGTGATTCAACTCCATTTAGGACTGGGAAACAAACGCTAGCTCGCCTTACAAGAAAAACACTCTGCTTTAGAGAAAAGAGCACTCTTCCACTCTACTGTGTTTCCTGTAGGGCCAGAAGAGTGAGCTTGCTCAGAACAAAAGAACTGTGCTTCCTACATACACGGACCATAACTATTTCAACTCTGCTTAGGAAACTGACAAGAACAGTAGCTCCTCTTCAGTCCGATACACTGTACTTGCTGGGAACAGACGCGAGAGCTATTTGCACTATGTATGGCAATGGGAGCGCAATAGTGACTTTCCTTACCAGAAAACAACTCTTGATCATAGGACCAGGAACTGCATATGATCAACTCCATTTAGGACTGGGAAACAAATGCTAGCTCGCCTTACATGAAACACACTCTGCTTTTGAGAAAAGAGCACTCTTCTACTCTACTGTGTTTCCTATGGGGTCCGAACAGTGAGCTTGCTCAGAACAAAAGAACTGTGCTTCCTACACACACGGCCATATCTAGTTCAATTCTGCTTAGGAACCTGACCAGAGCAGTTGATCCTCTTCAGTCCAATACTCTGTACTTGCTGGGAACAGACGCCAGTGCTATTTGTCCTGTTTATGTCAATGGCAGTGCAATAGTGACTATTCTTACCATAAAACAACCCTTGCTCGTAGGACCACAAACTGCATGTGATTCCACTCCATTTAGGACTGGGAAACAAATGCTAGCTCGCCTTAGAAGAAACACACTCTGCTTTTGAGAAAAGAGCACTCTTCTACTCTACTTTGTTTCCTATGGGGTCCAAACAGTGAGCTTGGACAGAACAAAAGAACTGTGCTTCCTACACACATGGACCATATCTAGTTCAACGCTGCTTAGGAAACTGACAAGAACAGTAGCCCCTATTCAGTCCAATACACTGTACTTGCTGGGAACAGACGCGAGTGCTATTTGCACTGTGTAAGGCATTTAGAGCGCAAAGGTGACTCTTCTTACCAGAAAACAACTCTTGCTCGTAGGACCAAAAACTGTCTGTGACTCAACTCCATTTAGGACTGGGAAAAAACGCGAGCTGGCCTTACAAGAAACACACTCTGCTTTAGAGAAAAGAGCACTCATCTACTCTACTGTGTTTCCTGTAGGGCCAGAACAGTGAGCTTGCTCAGAACAAAAGAACTGTGCTTCCTACACACACGGCCATATCTCGTTCAAGTCTGCTTAGGAACCTGACAAGAACAGTAGCTCCTCTTCAGTCCGATACACTGTACTTGCTGGGAACAGACGCGAGAGCTATTTGCACTATGTATCAAGGGGAGAGCAATAGTGACTTTCCTTACCAGAAAACAACTCTTGCTCTTAGCACAAGAAACTGCATGTGATTCAACTCCATTTAGGACTGGGAAACAAACGCTAGCTCGCCTTACAAGAAACACACTCTGCTTTTGAGTAAAGAGCACTCTTCTACTCTACTGTGTTTCCTATGGGGTCCGAACAGTGAGCTTGCTCAGAACAAAAGAACTGGGCTTCCTACACACACGGCCATATCTAGTTCAATTCTGCTTAGGAACCTGACCAGAGCAGTAGATCCTCTTCAGTCCAATACTCTGTACTTGCTGGGAACAGACGCCAGTGCTATTTGTCCTGTTTATGTCAATGGCAGTGCAATAGTGACTATTCTTACCATAAAACAACCCTTGCTCGTAGGACCACAAACTGCATGTGATTCCACTCCATTTAGGACTGGGAAACAAACGCTAGCTCGCCTTAGAAGAAACACACTCTGCTTTTGAGAAAAAAGCACTCTTCTACTCTACTTTGTTTCCTATGGGGTCCAAACAGTGAGCTTGGTCAGAACAAAAGAACTGTGCTTCCTACACACATGGACCATATCTAGTTCAACTCTGCTTAGGAAACTGACAAGAACAGTAGCTCCTATTCAGTCCAATACACTGTACTTGCTGGGAACAGATGCGAGTGCTATTTGCACTGTGTAAGGCATTTAGAGCGCAAAGGTGACTCTTCTTACCAGAAAACAACTCTTGCTCTTAGGACCAAAAACTGTCTGTGACTCAACTCCATTTAGGACTGGGAAAAAACGCGAGCTGGCCTTACAAGAAACACACTCTGCTTTAGAGAAAAGAGCACTCATCTACTCTACTGTGTTTCCTGTAGGGCCAGAACAGTGAGCTTGCTCAGAACAAAAGAACTGTGCTTCCTACACACACGGCCATATCTCGTTCAGGTCTGCTTAGGAACCTGACAAGAACAGTAGATCCTCTTCAGTCCAATACACTGTACTTGCTGGGAACAGACGCCAGTGCTATTTGTCCTGTGTAGGTCAATGGCAGCGCAATAGTGACTCTTCTTACCAGAAAACAACTCTTGCTCGTAGGACCAGAAATTGCATGTGATTCCACTCCATTTAGGACTGGGAAACAAACTCTAGCTCGCTTTACAAGAAACACAGTCTGCTTTTGAGAAGAGTTCACTCTTCTACTCTACTGTGTTTCCTATGGGGTCCGAACAGTGAGCTTGCTCAGAAAAAAGGAACTGTGCTTCCTACACACACGGCCATATCTAGTTCAATTCTGCTTAGGAACCTGACCAGAGCAGTAGATCCTCTTCAGTCCGAGACACTGTACTTGCTGGGAACAGACGCGAGTGCTATTTGAACTGTGTATTGCAATGGGAGCGCAATAGTGACTTTCCTTACCAGAAAACAACTCTTGCTCGTAGGACCAGAAACTGCATGTGATTCAACACCATTTAGGACTGGGAAACAAATGCTAGCTCGCCTAACAAGAAACACACTCTGACTTTGAGAAAAGAGCACTCTTCTACTCTACTGTGTTTCCTAAGGGGTCCGAACAGTGAGCTTGCTGAGAACAAAAGAACTGTGCTTTCTACACACACGGGCCATATCTAGTTCAACTCTGCTTAGGAAACAAACAAGAGCAGTAGCTCCTCTTCAGTCCAATACACTGTACTTGCTGGGAACAGACGTGAGAGCTATTGGCACTATGTATGGCAAGGGGAGCGCAATAGTGACTTTCCTTACCAGAAAACAACTCTTGCTCTTAGGACCAGAAACTTCATGTGATTCAACTCCATTTAGGACTGGTAAACAAACGATAGCTTTCCTTAAAAGAAAGACACTCTGCTTTAGAGAAAAGAGCACTCTTCTACTCTACTGTGTTTCCTATGGGGTCCAAACAGTGAGCTTGCTCAGAACAAAGAACTGTGCTTTCTCCACACACGGGCCATATCTAGTTCAACTCTGCTTAGGAATCTGACAAGAACTGTAGATCCTCTTCAGTCCAATACACTGTACTTGCTGGGAAGAGACGCCAGTGCTATTTGTCATGTGAATGGCAATGGGAGCGCAATAGTGACTCTTCTTACCATAAAACAACTCATGCTCTTAGGACTAGAAATTGCATGTGATTCAACTCCATTTAGGACTGGGAAACAAACGCTAGCTCGCCTTACAAGAAACACACACTGCTTTAGAGAAAAGAACACTCTTCTACTATACTGTGTTTCCTATAGGGCCAGAACAGTGAGCTTGCTCAAAAAAAAAGAACTGTGCTTCCTACACACGGGCCATAACTAGTTCAACTCTGCTTAGGAAACTGACAAGAACGGTAGCTCCTGTTCAGTCCAATACAGACACGAGTGCTATTTGCACTGTGTATGGCAATGGGAGCACAATAGTGACTTTCCTTACCAGAAAACAACTCTTGCTCATAGGACTAGAAACTGCATGTGATTCAACTCCATTTAGGAATGGGAAACAAGTGCTAGCTCGCCTTACATGAAACACCCTCTGCTTTTGTGAAAAGAGCACTCTTCTACTCTACTGTGTTTCCTATGGGGTCCGAACAGTGAGCTTGCTCAGAACGAAAGAACTGTGCTTCCTACACACACGGGCCATATCTAGTTCAACTCTGCTTAGGATACTGACAAGAACAGTAGCTCCTCTTCAGTCCGATACACTTTACTTGCAGGGAACAGACGCGAGTGCTATTTGCACTGTGTATGGCAATTGGAGCACAACAGTGACTCGTCTTACCAGAAAACAACTCTTGCTCGTAGGACAAAAAACTGCATGTGACTCAACTCCATTTAGAACTGGGAAACAAACGCTAGCTCGCCTTACAAGAAACACACTCTTCTTTAGAGTAAAGAGCACTCTTCTACTCTACTGTGTTTCCTATGGGGTCCAAACAGTGAGCTTGCTCAGAACAAAAGAACTGTGCTTCCTACACACATGGACCATATCTAGTTCAACTCTGCTTAGTAAACTGACAAGAACAGTAGCTCCTATTCAGTCCAATACACTGTACTTGCTGGGAAAAGACGCATGTGCTCTTTGCCTTGTGTAGGGCAATGGGAGCGCAATAGTGACTTTTCTTACCAGAAAAAAACTCTTGTTCGTAGGACCAGAAACTGCATCTGATTCAACTCCATTTAGGACTAGGAAACAAACGCTAGCTCGCCTTACAAAAACACACTCTGCTTTTGAGAAAAGAGCACTCTTCTACTCTACTGTGTTTCCTATAGGGCCAGAACAGTGAGCTTGCTCAGAACATAAGAACGGTGCTTCCTACACACATGGGCCATATCTAGTTCAACTCTGCTTAGGAAACTGACAAGAAAAGTAGCTCCTCTTCAGTCCGATACACTGTACTTGCTGGGAACAGACGCGAGAGCTATTTGCACTATGTATCAAGGGGAGCGCAATAGTGACTTTCCTTACCAGAAAACAACTCTTGCTCTTAGGACAAGAAACTGCATGTGATTCAACACCCTTTAGGACTGGGAAACAAACGCTAGCTCGCCTTACAAGAAACACACTCTGCTTTTGAGAAAAGAGCACTCTTCTACTCTACTGTATTTCCTATGGTGTCCAAACAGTGAGCTTGCTCAGAACATAAGAACTGTGCTTTCTACACACACGGCCATATCTAGTTCAATTCTGCTTAGGAACCTGACAAGAACAGTAGATCCTCTTCAGTCCAATACACTGTACTTGCTGGGAACAGACACATGTGCTATTTGTAGTGTGTATGGCAATGGCAGCGCAATAGTGACTCTTCTTACCATAAAACAACTCTTGCTCTTAGGACAAGAAACTGCATGTGATTCAACTCCATTTAGGACTGGGACACAAACGCTTGCTCGCCTTACAAGAAACACACTCTGCTTTTGAGAAAAGAGCACTCTTCTACTCTACTGTGTTTCCTATGGTGTCCGAACAGTGAGCTTGGTCAGAACAAAAGAACTGTGCTTTATACACACACGGCCATATCTAGTTCAATTCTGCTTAGGAACCTGACCAGAGCAGTAGATCCTCTTCAGTCCAATACACTGTACTTGCTGGGAACAGACGCCAGTGCTATTTGTCCTGTATATGGCAATGGCAGTACAATAGTGACTATTCTTACCATAAAACAACTCTTGCTCGTAGGACCACAAACTGCATGTGATTCCACTCCATTTAGGACTGGGAAACAAACGCTAGCTCGCCTTACAAGAAACACACTCTGCTTTTGAGAAAAGAGCACTCTTCTACTCTACTGTGTTTCCTATGTGGTCCAAACAGTGAGGTAGGTCAGAACAAAAGAACTGTGCTTCCTACACACATGGACCATATCTAGTTCAACTCTGCTTAGGAAACTGACAAGAACAGTAGCTCCTATTCAGTCCAATACACTGTACTTGCTGGGAACAGACGCGAGTGCTATTTGCACTCTGTATGGCATTTAGAGCACAATAGTGACTCTTCTTACCAGAAAACAACTCTTGCTCGTAGGACCAAAAACTGTCTGTGACTCAACTCCATTTAGGACTGGGAAACAAACGCGAGCTGGCCTTACAAGAAACACACTCTGCTTTAGAGAAAAGAGAACTCATCTACTCTACTGTGTTTCCTGTAGGGCCAGAACAGTGAGCTTGCTCAGAACAAAAGAACTGTGCTTCCTACACAAACGGGCCATATCTAGTTCAACTCTGCTTAGGAAACTGACAAGAACCGTAGCTCCTCTTCAGTTCGATACACTGTACTTGCTGAGAACAGACGAGAGTGCTACTTGCACTGTGTATGGCAATGGGAGCGCAATAGTGACTTTCCTTACCAGAAAAAAACTCTTGCACGTAGGACAAGAAACTGCATGTAATTCAACTCCATTTAGGACTGGGAAACAAACGCTAGCTCGCCTTACAAGAAACACACTCTGCATTTGAGAAAAGAGCACTCTTCTACTCTACTGTGTTTCCTATGGTGTCCGAAGAGTGAGCTTGCTCAGAACAAAAGAACTGTGCTTCCTACACACACGGCCATATCTAGTTCAATTCTGCTTAGGAACCTGACAAGAACAGTAGATCCTCTTCAGTCCAATACACTGTACTTGCTGGGAACAGACGCCAGTGCTATTTGTCCTGTGTATGGCAATGGCAGCGCAATAGTGACTCTTCTTACCATAAAACAACTCATGCTCTTAGGACTAGAAACTGCATGTGATTCAACTGCATTTAGGACTGGGAAACAAACGCTAGCTCGCCTTACAAGAAACACACCCTGCTTTAGGGAAAAGAGCACTCTTCTACTCTACTGTGTTTCTTATAGGGCCAGAACAGTGAGCTTGCTCAAAACAAAATAACTGTGCTTCCTACACACTGGCCATAACTAGTTCAACTCTGCTTAGGAAACTGACACGAACAGTAGCTCCTCTTCAGTCCGATACAGACACGAGTGCTGTTTGCACTGTGTATGGCAATGGGAGCGCAATAGTGACTTTCCTTACCAGAAAACAACTCTTGATCATAGGACAAGAAACTGCATGTGATTCAACTCCATTTAGGACTGGGAAACAAGTGCTAGCTCGCCTTACATGAAACACACTCTGCTTTTGAGAAAAGAGCACTCTTCTACTCTACTGTGTTTCCTATGTGTTCCGAAAAGTGAGCTTGCTCAGAACAAAAAAACTGTGCTTCCTACACACAAGGCCATATCTAGTTCAAGTCTGCTCAGGAACCTGACAAGAACAGTAGATCCTCTTCAGTCCAATACACTGTACTTGCTGGGAACAGACACCAGTGCTATTTGTCCTGTGTATGGCAATGGCAGCGCAATAGTGACTTTTCTTACCAGAAAACAACTCTTGCTCGTAGGACCAGAAACTGCATGTGATTCAACTCCATTTAGGACTGGGAAACAAATGCTAGCTCCCCTTACATGAAACACACTCT
Organism: Peromyscus eremicus; assembly: GCF_949786415.1. Classification (NCBI taxonomy): domain Eukaryota; kingdom Metazoa; phylum Chordata; class Mammalia; order Rodentia; family Cricetidae; genus Peromyscus; species Peromyscus eremicus. The sequence goes on from NW_026735849.1 coordinate 66,620, forward strand.
GCTTTTGAGAAAAGAGCACTCTTCTACTCTACTGTGTTTCCCATGGGGTCCAAACAGTGAGCTTACTCAGAACGAAAGAACTGTGCTTCCTACACACACGGGCCATATCTAGTTCAACTCTGCTTAGGAAACTGGCAAGAACAGTAGCTCCTCTTCAGTCCAATACACTTTACTTGCAGGGAACAGACGCGAGTGCTATTTGCACTGTGTATGGCAATTGGAGCACAATAGTGACTCTCTTACCAGAAAACAACTCTTGCTCCTAGGACAAAAAACTGCATGTGACTCAACTCCATTTAGGACTGGGAAACAAAGCTAGCTCACATTACAAGAAACACACTCTGCTTTAGAGAAAAGAGCACTCTTCTACTCTACTGTGTTTCCTATGGTGTCCAAACAGTGAGCTTGCTCAGAACAAGAGAACTGTGCTTCCTACATACACGGACCATATCTAGTTCAACTCTGCTTAGGAAACTGACAAGAACAGGAGCTCCTATTCAGTCCAATACTCTGTACTTGCTGGGAAAAGACGCGAGTGCTATTTGCCTTGTGTAGGGCAATGGGAGCACAATAGCGACTTTCCTTACCAGAAAAAAACTCTTGTTCGTAGGAACAGAAACTGCATGTGATTCAACTCCATTTAGGACTAGGAAACAAACGCTAGCTCGCCTTACAAAAACACACTCTGCTTTTGCGAAAAGAGCACTCTTCTACTCTAATGTGATTCCTATAGGGCCAGAACAGTGAGCTTGCACAGAACATAAGAACGGTGCTTCCTACACACACGGGCCATATGTAGTTCAACTCTGCTTAGGAAACTGACAAGAGCAGTAGCTCCTCTTCAGTACCATACACTGTACTTGTTGGGAACAGACGCGAGTGCTGTTTGCACTGTGTATGGCAATGGGAGCGCTATAGTGACTTTCCTTACCAGAAAACAACTCTTGCTCGTAGGACCAGAAACTGCATGTGATTCAACTCCAGTTAGGACTGGGAAACAAATGCTAGCTCGCCTTACATGAAACACACTCTGCTTTTGAGAAAAGAGCACTCTTCTACTCTACTGTGTTTCCTATGGGGTCCGAACAGTGAGCTTGCTCAGAACAAAAGAACTGTGCTTCCTACACACATGGGCCATATCTAGTTCAACTCTGCTTAGGAAACTGACAAGAACAATAGCTCCTCTTCCTTCCAATACACTGTACTTGCAGGGAACAGACGCGAGAGCTATTTGCACTGTTTATGGCAATTGGAGCACAATAGTGACTCTTCTTACCAGAAAACAACTCTTGCTCGTAGGACCAAAAACTGCATGTGACTCAACTCCATTTAGGACTGGGAAATAAACGCGAGCTCACCTTACAAGAAAAACACTCTGCTATAGAGAAAAGAGCACTCTTCTACTCTACTGTGTTTCCTATGGGGTCCAAACATTGAGCTTGCTCAGAACAAAAGAACTGTGCTTCCTACACACGGACCATATCTATATCAAGTCTGCTTAGGAAACTGACAAGAACAGTAGCTCCTATTCAGTCCGATACACTGTACTTGCTGGGAACAGACGCGAGTGCTATTTGCACTGTGTATGGCAATTGGAACACAATAGTGACTCCTCTTACCAGAAAACAACTCTTGCTCGTAGGACAAAAAAATGCATGTGACTCAACTCCATTTAGTACTGGGAAACAAACAAAAGCTCGCCTTCCAAGAAACACACTCTGCTTTTGAGAAAAGAGCACTCTTCTACTCTACTGTTTCCTATGTGTTCCGAACAGTGAGCTTGCTCATAACAAAAAAACTGTGCTTCGATCAAACACGGCCATATCTACTTCAAGTCTGCTTAGGAACCTGACAAGAACAGTAGATCCTCTTCAATCCGATACACTGTACTTGCTGGGAACAGAAGCCCGTGCTATTTGTCCTGTGTATGGCAATGGCAGCGCAATAGTGACTCTTCTTACCAGAAAACAACTCTTGCTCGTAGGACCAGAAACTGCATGTGATTCAACTCCATTTAGGATGGGGAAACAAACGCTAGCTCGCCTTACAAGAAACACACTCTGCTTTTGAGAAAAGAGCACTCTTCTACTCTATTGTGTTTCCTATAGGGCCAGAACAGTGAGCTTGCTCAGAACAAAAGAACTGTGCTTCCTACACACGGGCCATATCTAGTTCAACTCTGCTTAGGAAACTGACAAGAACAGTAGCTCCTATTCAGTCCAATACACTGTACTTGCTGGGAACAGACGCGAGTGCTCTTTGCACTGTGTATTGCATTTGGAGCGCAATAGTGACTCTTCTTACCAGAAAACAACTCTTGCTCGTAGGACCAAAAACTGCCTGTGACTCAACTCCATTTAGGACTGGGAAACAAACGCGAGCTTGCCTTACAAGAAACACACTCTGCTTTAGAGAAAAGAGCACTCTTCTACTCTACTGTGTTCCCTATGGGGTCCGAACAGTGAGCTTGTTCAGAACAAAAAAACTGTGCTTCCTACACACACGGCCATATCTATTTCAAGTCTGATTAGGAACCTGACAAGAACGGTAGATCATCTTTCGTACAATACACTGTATTTGCTTGGAAAAGACGCCAGTGCTATTTGTTCTGTGTATGGCAATGGCAGCGCAATAGTGACTGTTCTTACCAGAAAACATCTCTTGCTTGTAGGACCAGAAACTCCATGTGATTCAACTCCATTTAGAACTGGGAAACAAACGATAGCTCGCCTTACAAGAAACACACTCTGCTTTTGAGAAAAGAGCACTCTTCTACTCTACTGTGTTTCCTATGGGGTCCAAACAGTGAGCTTGCTCAGAACAAAAGAACTGTGCTTCCTACACACGGACCATATCTATATCAAGTCTGCTTAGGAAACTGACAAGAACAGTAGCTCCTATTAAGTCCGATACACTGTACTTGCTGGGAACAGACGCGAGTGCTATTTGCACTTTGTATGGCATTTGGAGCACAACAGTGACTCTTCTTACCAGAAAACAACTCTTGCTCGTAGGACCAAAAACTGCATGTGACTCAACTCCATTTAGGACTGGGAAACAAACGCGAGCTCCCCTTACAAGAAACACACTCTGCTTTTAAGAAAAGTACACTCTTCTACTCTACTGTCTTTCCTATAGGGCCAGAACAGTGAGCTTGCTCAGAACATAAGAACTGTGCTTCCTACACACATGGCCATATCTAGTTCAAGTCTGATTAGGAACCTGACAAGAACAGTAGATCCTCTTCAGTCCAATACACTGTGCTTGCTGGGAAAAGACGCCAGTGCTATTTGTCCTGTGGATGGCAATGGCAGCGCAATAGTGACTCTTCTTACCAGAAAACAACTCTTGCTCGTAGGACCAGAAACTGCATGTGATTCAACTCCATTTAGGACTGGGAAACAAACGTTAGCTCGCCCTACAAGAAACACACTCTGCTTTTGAGAAAAGAGCACTCTTCTACTCTACTGTGTTTCCTATGGGGTCCAAACAGTGAGCTTGCTCAGAACAAAAGAACTGTGCTTCCTACACACGCGGGACATATCTCGTTCAACTCTGCTTAGGAAACTGACAAGAACAGTAGCTCCTTTTAAGTCCGATACACTGTACTTGCTGGGAACAGACTTGAGTGCTATTTGCACTGTGTATGGCAATGGGAGCACAATAGTGACTTTCCTTACCAGAAAACAACTCTTGGTCGTAGGACCAGAAATTGCATGTGATTCAACTCCATTTAGGACTGGGAAACAAACGCTAGCTCGCCTTACAAGAAACAAAATCTGCTTTTGAGAAAAGAGCACTCTTCTACTCTACTGTGTTTCCTATAGGGCCAGAACAGTGATCTTGCTCAGAACAAAAGAACTGTGCTTCCTACACACACGGCCATATCTAGTTCAACTCTGCTAAGGAAACTGACAAGAACAGTAGTTCCTAATCCGTCCAATACAATGTACTTGCGGGGAACAGACGCGAGTGCTATTTGCACTGTGTATGGCAATTGGAGCCCAATAATGACTTGTCTTACCAGAAAACAACTCTTGCTCGTAGGACAAAAAACTGCATGTGACTCAACTCCATTTAGGACTGGGAATCAAACACTAGCTCGACTTTTAAGAAACACACTCTGCTTTTGAGAAAAAAGCACTCTTCTACTCTACTGTGTTTCCTATGTGTTCCGAAAAGTGAGCTTGCTCAGAACAAAAAAACTGTTCTTCCTACGCAAATGGCCATATCTAGTTCAAGTCTGCTTAGGAACCTGACAAGAACAGTAGATCCTCTTCAGTCCAATACACTGTATTTGCTGGGAACAGACGCCAGTGGTATTTGTCCTGTGCATGGCAATGGCAGCGCAATAGTGACTCTTCTTACCAGAAAACAACTCTTGCTCGTGGACCAGAAACTGCATGTGATTCAACTCCATTTAGGACTGGGAAACAAACGCTAGCTTGCCCTACAAGAAACACACTCTGCTTTTGAGAAAAGAGCACTCTTCTACTCTACTGTGTTTCCTATGGGGTCCAAACAGTGAGCTTGCTCAGAACAAAAGAACTGCACTTCCTACACACGCGGGACATATCTCGTTCAACTCTGCTTAGGAAACTGACAAGAACAGTAGCTCCTCTTCAGTCCGATACACTGTACTTGCTGGGAACAGACGTGAGTGCTATTTGCACTGTGTATGGCAATGGGAGCACAATAGTGACTTTCCTTACCAGAAAACAACTCTTGGTCGTAGGACCAGAAACTGCATGTGATTCAACTCCATTTAGGACTGGGAAACAAACGCTAGCTCGCCTTACAAGAAACACAATCTGCTTTTGAGAAAAGAGCACTCTTCTACTCTACTGTGTTTCCTATAGGGCCAGAACAGTGAGCTTGCTCAGAACAAAAGAACTGTGCTTCCTACACACACGGACATATCTAGTTCAAATCTGCTGAGGAAACTGACAAGAACAGTAGTTCCTAATCCGTCCAATACAATGTACTTGAAGGGAACAGAAGCGAGTACTATTTGCACTGTGTATGGCATTTTGAGCTCAATAGTGACTCTTCTTACCAGAAAACAACTCTTGCTCGTAGGACCAAAAACTGCATGTGACTCAACTCCATTTAGGACTGGGAAACAAACGCGAGCTCATCTTACAAGAAAAACACTCTGCTTTAGAGAAAAGAGCACTTTTCTACTCTACTGTGTTTCCTATGGGGTCCAAACAGTGAGCTTGCTCAGAACAAAAGAACTGTGCTTCCTACACACACGGGCCATATCTCGTTCAACTCTTCTTAGGAAACTGACAAGAACAGTAGCTCCTATTCAGTCCAATACACTGTACTTGCTGGGAACAGACGCGAGTGCTATTTGCACTGTGTATGGCAATTGGAACACAATAGTGACTCATCTTACCAGAAAACAACTCTTGCTCGTAGGACAAAAAACTGCATGTGACTCAACTCCATTTAGTACTGGGAAACAAACACTAGCTCGCCTTCCAAGAAACACACTCTGCTTTTGAGAAAAGAGCACTCTTCTACTCTACTGTTTCCTATGTGTTCCGAACAGTGAGCTTGCTCAGAACAAAAAAACTGTGCTTCCTACACACACGGCCATATCTAGCTCAAGTCTGCTTAGGAAACTGACAAGAACAGTAGCTCCTATTCAGTCTGATACACTGTACTTGCTGGGAACAGACGCGAGTGCTATTTGCACTGTATATGGCATTTGGAGCGCAACAGTGACTCTTCTTACCAGAAAACAACTCTTGCACGTAGGACAAAAAACTGCATGTGACTCAACTCCATTTAGGACTGGGAAACAAACGCTAGCTCGCCTTACAAGAAACACACTCTGCTTTTAAGAAAAGTGCACTCTTCTACTCTACTGTGTTTCCTATAGGGCCAGAACAGTGAGCTTGCTCAGAACATAAGAACTGTGCTTCCTACACACACGGGCCATATCTAGTTCAACTCTGCTTAGGAAACTGACAAGAACAGTAGCTCCTCTTCAGTCTGATACACTGTACTTGCTGGGAACAGACGCATGTGCTATTTGCACTGTGTATGGCAATGGGAGCGCAATAGTGACTTTCCTTACCAGAAAACAACTCTTGCTCATAGGACCAGAAACTGCATGTGATTCCACTCCATTTAGGACTGGGAAACAAACGCGAGCTCACCTTACAAGAAACACACTCTGCTTTAGAGAAAAGAGCACTCTTCTACTCTACTGTTTATTATGTGTTCCGAACAGTGAGCTTGCTCAGAACAAAAAAACTGTGCTTCCTACACACACGGCCATATCTAGTTCAACTCTGCTTAGGAAACTGACAATAACAGTAGCTCCTATTCAGTCCAATACACTGTACTTGCTGGGAACAGACACGAGTGCTCTTTGCACTGTGTATTGCATTTGGAGCGCAATTGTGACTCTTCTTACCAGAAAACAACTCTTGCTCGTAGGACCAAAAACTGCCTGTGACTCAACTCCATTTAGGACTGGGAAACAAACGCGAGCTCGCCTTACAAGAAACACACTCTGCTTTAGAGAAAAGAGCACTCTTCTACTCTACTGTGTTCCCTATGGGGTCCGAAGAGTGAGCTTGCTCAGAACAAAAAAACTGTGCTTCCTACACATACGGCCATATCTATTTCAAGTCTGATTAGGAACCTTACAAGAACAGTAGATCCTCTTCAGTCCAATACACTGTACTTGCTGGGAAAAGACGCCAGTGCTATTTGTCCTGTGTATGGCAATGGCAGCGCAATAGTGACTCTTCTTACCAGAAAACAGCTCTTGCTTGTAGGACCTGAAACTGCATGTGATTCAACTCCATTTAGGACTGGGAAACAAACGCTAGCTCGCCTTACAAGAAACACACTCTGCTTTTGAGAAAAGAGCACTCTTCTACTCTTCTGTGTTTCCTATGGGTCCAAACAGAGAACAAAAGAACTGTGCTTCCTACACACGCGGGACATATCTCGATCAACTCTGCTTAGGAAACTGACAAGAACAGTAGCTCCTCTTCAGTCCGATACACTGTACTTGCTGGGAACAGACGGGAGTGCTATTTGCACTGTGTATGGCAATGGGAGCGCAATAGTGACTTTCCTTACCAAAAAACAACTCTTGCTCGTAGGACCAGAATCTGCATGTTATTCAACTCCATATAGGACTGGGAAACAAACGTTAGCTCCCCTTACAAGAAACACAATCTGCTTTTGAGAAAAGAGCACTCTTCTACTCTACTGTGTTTCCTATAGGCCCAGAACAGTGAGCTTGCTCAGAACAAAAAAACTGTGGTTCCTACACACACGGGCCATATCTAGTTCAACTCTGCTTAGGAAACTGACAAGAACAGTAGCTCTTCTTCAGTCCAATACACTGTACTTGCTCGGAACACACGCGAGTCCTATTTGCACTGTGTATGGCAATTGGAGCACAATAGTGACTCGTCTTACCAGAAAACAACTCTTGCTCGTAGGACAAAAAACTGCATGTGACTCAACTCCATTTAGGACTGGGAAACAAACGCTAGCTCGCCTGCTAAAAACACACTCTGCTTTTAAGAAAAGAGCACTCTTCTACTCTACTGTGTTTCCTATGTGTTCCGAACAGTGAGCTTGCTCAGAACAAAAAAACTGTGCTTCCTACACACACGGCCATATCTAGTTCAACTCTGCTTAGGAAACTGACAATAACAGTAGCTCCTATTCAGTCCAATACACTGTACTTGCTGGGAACAGACACGAGTGCTCTTTGCACTGTGTATTGCATTTGGAGCGCAATTGTGACTCTTCTTACCAGAAAACAACTCTTGCTCGTAGGACCAAAAACTGCCTGTGACTCAACTCCATTTAGGACTGGGAAACAAACGCGAGCTCGCCTTACAAGAAACACACTCTGCTTTAGAGAAAAGAGCACTCTTCTACTCTACTGTGTTCCCTATGGGGTCCGAAGAGTGAGCTTGCTCAGAACAGAAAATCTGTGCTTCCTACACATACGGTCATATCTATTTCAAGTCTGATTAGGAACTTTACAAGAACAGTAGATCCTCTTCAGTCCAATACACTGTACTTGCTGGGAAAAGACGCCAGTGCTATTTGTCCTGTGTATGGCAATGGCAGCGCAATAGTGACTCTTCTTACCAGAAAACAGCTCTTGCTTGTAGGACCTGAAACTGCATGTGATTCAACTCCATTTAGGACTGGGAAACAAACGCTAGCTCGCCTTACAAGAAACACACTCTGCTTTTGAGAAAAGAGCACTCTTCTACTCTACTGTGTTTCCTATGGGTCCAAACAGTGAGCTTGCTCAGAACAAAAGAACTGTGCTTCCTACACACGCGAGACATATCTCGATCAACTCTGCTTAGGAAACTGACAAGAACAGTAGCTCCTCTTCAGTCCGATACACTGTACTTGCTGGGAACAGACGGGAGTGCTATTTGCACTGTGTATGGCAATGGGAGCGCAATAGTGACTTTCCTTACCAAAAAACAACTCTTGCTCGTAGGACCAGAATCTGCATGTTATTCAACTCCATATAGGACTGGGAAACAAACGTTAGCTCCCCTTACAAGAAACACAATCTGCTTTTGAGAAAAGAGCACTCTTCTACTCTACTGTGTTTCCTATAGGGCCAGAACAGTGAGCTTGCTCAGAACAAAAGAACTGTGCTTCCTACACACACGGCCATATCTAGTTCAACTCTGCTTAGGAACCTGACAAGAACAGTAGATCCTCTTCAGTCCAATACACTGTACATGCTGGGAACAGACACATGTGCTATTTGCCCTGTGTATGACAATGTGACCACAATAGTGACTCTTCTTACCAGAAAACAACTCTTGCTCATAGGACCAGAAACTGCATGTGATTCAACTCCACTTAGGACTGGGAAACAAACACTAACTCGCCTTACAAGAAACACACTCTGATTTAGAGAAAAAAGCACTCTTCTACTCTATTGTGTTTCCTGAGAGGTCCGAACAGTGAACTTGCTCAGAACAAAAGAACTGTGCTTCCTACACACACGGCCATATCTAGTTCAATTCTGCTTAGGAACCTGACAAGAACAGTAGCTCCTCTTCTGTCCAATACACTGTACTGCTGGGAACAGACAACAGTGCTATTAGTCCTGTGTATGGCAATGGCAGCACAACAGTGACTCTTCTTACCATAAAACAACTCTTGCTCGTAGGACCAGAAACTGCATGTGATTACACACCATTTAGGACTGGGAAACAAACTCTAGCTCGCCTTACAAGAAACACACTCTGCTTTAGAGAAAAGAGCACTCTTCTACTCTACTGTGTTTCCTATGGGGCCAGAACAGTGAGCTTGCTCAGAAGAAAAGAACTGTGCTTCTTACACACACGGGCCATATGTAGTTCAACTCTACTTAGGAAACTGAAAGAACAGTATCTCCTCTTCAGTCCAATACACTGTACTTAATGGGAACAGATGCGAGTGCTATTTGCAGTGTGTATGGCAATGGGAGCACAATAGTGACTTTCCTTACCAGAAAAGAAATCTTGTTCGTAGGACCAAAAACTGCATGTGATTCAACTCCATTTAGGACTGGGAAACAAACGCTAGCTCGCCTTACAAGAAACACACTCTGCTTTTAGGAAAGGGCACTCTTTTACTCTATTGTGTTTCCTATAGGGCCAGAAGAGTGAGCTTGCTCAGAACAAAAGAACTGTGCGTCCAACACACACCAACTATATTTAGTTCAACTCTGCTTAGGAAACTGACAAGAACAGTAGATCCTCTTCAGTCCAATACACTGAAGTTGCTGGGAACAGACGCGAGTGCTATTTGCCCTATGTATGACAATGGGAGCACAATAGTGACTCTTCTTACCAGAAAACAACTCTTGCTCGTAAAAACCAGAAACTGCATGTGACTCAACTCCATTTAGGACTGGGAAACAAACGCTAGCTCACCTTACAAGAAACACACTCTGCTTTTAGGAAAGGGCACTCTTCTACTCTAATGTGTTTCCTATAGGGCCAGAACAGTGAGCTTGCTCAGAACAAAAGAACCATGCTTCCTACACATACGGGCCAAATCTAGATCAAGTCTGCTTAGGAAACTGACAAGGACATTAGATCCTCTTCAGTCCAATACACTGTACTTGCTGGGAACAGACGCGAGTGCTATTTGCACAGTGTAGGGGAATGGGAGCGCAACAGTGACTTTCCTTACCAGAAAACTACTCTTGCTCATGGGACCATAAACTGCATGTGATTCAACTCCATTTAGAACTGGGAAACAAACGCTAGCTCGCCTTACAAGAGACACACTCTGCTTTTGAGAAAAGAGCACTCTTCTGCTCTACTGTGTTTTCTATAGAGCCAAAACAGTGAGCTTGCTCAGAACAAAAGAACTCTGCTTCCTACACACACACCGGGCATATCTAGTTCAACTCTTCTTATGAAACTGACAAGAACAGTAGCTCCTCTTCATTCCAATACAATGTACATGCTGGGAACAGATGCCAGTGCTATTTGCCCTGTGTATGGCAATGGGAGCGCAATAGTCACTCTTCTTACCAGAAAACAACTCTTGCTCGTAGAACCAGAAACTGCATGTGATTCAACTCCATTTAGAACTGGGAAGCAAATGCTAGCTCGCCTTACATTAAAAACACTCTGCTTTTGAGAAAAGAGCACTCTTCTACTCTACTGTGTTTCCTATGGGGTCCGAACAGTGAGCTCGCTCCGATCAAAAGAACCGTGCTTCCTACACACACGGGCCATATCTAGTTCATCTCTGCTTAGGAAACTGACAAGAACAGTAGCTCCTCTTCAGTCCAATACACTGTACTTGCTGGGAACAGACGCCAGTGCTATTTGCACTGTGTATGGCAATGGGAGCGCAATAGTGACTCTTCTTACCAGAGAACAACTCTTGCTCATAGGACCAGAAACTGCATGTGATTTTACTCCATTTAGGACTTGGAAACAAACGCTAGCTTGCCTTACAAGAAACACACTCTGCTTTTGAGAAAAGAGCACTCTTCTACTCTAATGTGATTCCTATAGGGCTAGAAGAGTGAGCTTGCTCAGAACAAAAGAACTGTGCTTCCTACACACATCGACTGTATTTAGTTCAACTCTACTTAGGAAACTGAACAAGAACAGTAGATACTCTTCAGTCCAATACACTGCACATGCTGGGAACAGACGCCAGTGCTAATGCCCTGTGTATACCAATGGGAGCGCAATAGTGACTCTTCTTTCCAGAAAACAACTCTTGCTCGTAGGACCAAAAACTGCATGTGATTCAACTCCATTTAGAACTGGGAAACAAACGCTAGCTCACCTTACAATAAACACACTCTGCTTTTGAGAAAAGAGAGCTTTTCTTGTCTACTGTTTTTCCTACAGGGTCCGAACAGTGAGCTTGCTCCGAACAAAAGAACCGTACTTCCTACAAACACGGGCCATATCTAGTTCAACTCTGCTTAGGAAACTGACAAGAACAGTAGCTCCTCTTCAGTACAATACACTGTACTTGCTGGGAACAGACGCCAGTGCTATTTGCACTGTGTATGGCAATGGGAGCGCAATAGTGACTCTTCTTTCCAGAAAACAACTCTTGCTCATGGGACCCAAAACTGCATGTGATTCAACTCCATTTAGGACTGGGAAACAAATGCTAGCTTGCCTTACAAGAAACACAATCTGCTTTTGAGAAAAGAGCACTCTTCTAATCTATTGTGTTTCCTATAGAGCCAGAACAGTGAGCTTGCTCAGAAGAAAAGAACTGTGCTTCCTACACACACAGCCATATCTGGTTCAATTCTGCTTAGGAAAATGACAAGAACAGTAGATCCTCTTCAGTCCAATACACTGTACATGCTGGGAATAGAGGCCAGTGCTTTTTGCCTTGTGTATGACAATGGGAGTGCAATAGTGACTCTTCTTACCAGAAAACAACTCTTGCTCGTAGGACCAGAAACTGCATGTGATTAAACTCCATTTAGGACTGGGAAACAAACGCTAGCTCGCCTTACAAGAAACACAATCTGCTTTTGAGAAAAGAGCACTCTTCTACTCTAATGCGTTTCCTATAGGGCCAGAACAGTGAGCTTGCTCAGAACAAAAGAACTGTGATTCCTACACACACGACCATATCTAGTTCAATTCTGCTTAGGAAACTGACAAGAACAGTAGATCCTCTTCAGTCCAATACACAGTACATGCTGGGAATAGACACCAGTGCTATTTGCCCTGTGTATGACAATGGGAACGCAATAGTGACTCTTCCTACCAGAAAACAACTCTTGCTTGTAGGACGAGAAACTGCATGTGATTCAACTCCATTTAGGACTGGGAAACAAACGGTAGCTCGCCTTACAAGAAACACACACTGCTTTAGAGAAAAGAGCACTCTTCTACTCTACTGTGTTTCCTATGTGGTCCAAACAGTGAGCTTGCTCAGAACAAAAGAACTGTGCTTCCTACACACACGGACCATATCTAGTTCAACTCTGCTTAGTAAACTGACAAGAATAGTAGCTCCTATTCAGTCCGATACACTGTACTTGCTGGGAAAAGACACGAGTGCTATTTGCCTTCTGTAGGGCAATGGGAGCACAATAGTTACTTTCCTTACCATAAGACAACTCTTGCTCTTAGGACCAGAAACTCCATGTGATTCAACTCCATTTAGGTCTGGGAAACAAATGCTAGCTCGCCTTACATGAAACACACTCTGCTTTTGAGAAAAGAGCACTCTTCTACTCTACTGTGTTTCCTATGGTTCCGAACAGTGAGCTTGCTCAGAACAAAAGAACTGTGCTTCCTACACACAAGGGCCATATCTAGTTCAACTCTGCTTAGGAAACTGACAAGAACAGTAGCTCCTCTTCAGTCCAATACACTGTACTTGGGGGGAAGAGACGTGAGTGCTATTTGCACTGTGTATGGCAATTGGAGCACAATAGTGACTCGTCTTACCAGAAAACAACTCTTGCTCCTAGGACAAAAAACTGCATGTGACTCAACTCCATTTAGGACTGGAAAACAAACGCTAGCTCGCCTTACAAGAAACACACTCTGCTTTTGAGAAAAGAGCACTCTTCTACTCTACTGTGTTTCCTATGGAGTCCGAACACTGAACTTGCTCAGAACAAAAGAACTGTGCTTCCTACACACACGGCCATATCTAGTTCAATTCTGCTTAGGAACCTGACAAGAACAGTAGATCCTCTTCAGTCCAATACACTGTACTTGCTGGGAACAGACGCCAGTGCTATTTGTCCTGTGTATGGCAATGGCAGCGCAAAAGTGACTCTTCTAACCATAAAACAACTCTTTCTCGTAGGACTAGAAACTGCATGTGATTCAACTCCATTTAGGACTGCAAAACAAACGCTAGCTCGCCTTACAAGAAACACACTCTGCTTTAGAGAAAAGAGCACTCTTCTACTCTACTGTGTTTCCTATATGGCCAGAACAGTGAGCTTGCTCAGAACAAAAGAACTGTGCTTCCTTCACACACGGCCATATTTAGTTCAATTCTGCTTAGGAAACTGAGAAGAACAGTAGCTCCTTTTCAGTCCAATACACTGTACTTGCTGGGAACAGATAGGAGGGCTATTTGCACTGTGTATGGCAATGGGAGCGCAATAGTGACTTTCCTTACCAGAAAACAACTCTTGCTCGTAGGAACACAAACTGCATGTGATTCCACTCCATTTAGGAATGGGAAACAAACGCTAGCTCGCCTTAAAAGAAACACACTCTGCTTTTGAGAAAAAAGCACTCTTCTACCCCACTGTGTTTCCTATGGGGTCCGAACAGTGAGCTTGCTCAGAACAGAAAAACTGTGCTTCCTACACTCACGGCCATATCTACTTCAAGTCTGCTTAGGAACCTGACAAGAACAATAGATCCTCTTCAGCCCAATACACTGTACTTGCTGGGAACAGACGCCAGTGCTATTTGTCCTGTGTATGGCAATGGCAGCGCAATAGTGACTCTTTTTACCAGAAAACAACTCTTGCTCGTAGTACCAGAAACTGCATGGGATTCAACTCCATTTAGGACTGCGAAACAAACGCTAGCTCGCCTTATAAGTAACACACTCTGCTTTAGAGAAAAGAGCACTGTTCTGCTCTACTGTGTTTCCTATGGGGTCCAAACAGTGAGCTTGCAAAGAACAAAAGAACTGTGCTTCCTACAAACATGGATCATATCTAGTTCAACTCTGCTTAGGAAACTGACAAGAACAGTAGCACCTATCCAGTCCAATACACTGTACTTGCTGGGAACAGACGCGGGTGTTATTTGCACTGTGTATGGCAATGGGAGCGCAATGTGACTTTCCTTACCAGAAAAGAACTCTTGTTCGTAGGACCTGAAACTGCATGTGATTCAACTCCATTTAGGACTATGAAACAAACGCTAGCTCGCCTTACAAGAAACACACTCTGCTTTAGAGAAAAGAGCACTCTTCTACTCTACTGTGTTTCCTAAAGGGCCAGAACAGTGAGCTTGCTCAGAACATAAGAACTGAGCTTCCTACAGCCGGACCATATCTACTTCAACTCTCCTTAGGAAACTGACAAGAACAGTAGCTCCTTTTCAGTCCCATACACTGTACTTGCTGGGAACAGACGCCAGTGCTATTTCTCCTGTATATGGCAATGGCAGCGTAATAGTGACTCTTCTTACCAGAAAACAACTCTTGCTGGTAGGACCAGAAACTACATGTGATTCAACTCCATTTAGGACTGGGAAACAAACGATAGCTCGCCTTACAAGAAACACACTCTGCTTTTGAGAAAAGAGCACTCTTCTACTCTACTGTGTTTCCTATAGGGCCAGAACAGTGAGCTTGCTCAGAACAAAAGAACTGTGATTCCTACACACGACCATATCTAGTTCAATTCTGCTTAGGAAACTGACAAGAACAGTAGATCCTCTTCAGTCCAATACACAGTACATGCTGGGAATAGACGCCAGTGCTATTTGCCCTGTGTATGACAATGGGAACGCAATAGTGACTCTTCCTACCAGAAAACAACTCTTGCTGGTAGGACGAGAAACTGCATGTGATTCAACTCCATTTAGGACTGGGAAACAAACGGTAGCTCGCCTTACAAGAAACACACTCTGCTTTAGAGAAAAGAGCACTCTTCTACTCTACTGTGTTTCCTATGTGGTCCAAACAGTGAGCTTGCTCAGAACAAAAGAACTGTGCTTCCTACACACACGGACCATATCTAGTTCAACTCTGCTTAGTAAACTGACAAGAACAGTAGCTCCTATTCAGTCCGATACACTGTACTTGCTGGGAAAAGACACGAGTGCTATTTGCCTTGTGTAGGGCAATGGGAGCACAATAGTTACTTTCCTTACCATAAGACAACTCTTGCTCTTAGGACCAGAAACTCCATGTGATTCAACTCCATTTAGGTCTGGGAAACAAATGCTAGCTCGCCTTACATGAAACACACTCTGCTTTTGAGAAAAGAGCACTCTTCTACTCTACTGTGTTTCCTATGGTTCCGAACAGTGAGCTTGCTCAGAACAAAAGAACTGTGCTTCCTACACAAAAGGGCCATATCTAGTTCAACTCTGCTTAAGAAACTGACAAGAACAGTAGCTCCTCTTCAGTCCAATACACTGTACTTGGGGGGAAGAGACGTGAGTGCTATTTGCACTGTGTATGGCAATTGGAGCACAATAGTGACTCGTCTTACCAGAAAACAACTCTTGCTCCTAGGACAAAAAACTGCATGTGACTCAACTCCATTTAGGACTGGGAAACAAACGCTAGCTCGCCTTACAAGAAACACACTCTGCTTTTGAGAAAAGAGCACTCTTCTACTCTACTGTGTTTCCTATGGAGTCCAAACACTGAACTTGCTCAGAACAAAAGAACTGTGCTTCCTACACACACGGCCATATCTAGTTCAATTCTGCTTAGGAACCTGACAAGAACAGTAGATCCTCTTCAGTCCAATACACTGTACTTGCTGGGAACAGACGCCAGTGCTATTTGTCCTGTGTATGGCAATGGCAGGCAAAAGTGACTCTTCTAACCATAAAACAACTCTTTCTCGTAGGACTAGAAACTGCATGTGATTCATCTCCATTTAGGACTGCAAAACAAACGCTAGCTCGCCTTACAAGAAACACACTCTGCTTTAGAGAAAAGAGCACTCTTCTACTCTACTGTGTTTCCTATATGGCCAGAACAGTGAGCTTGCTCAGAACAAAAGAACTGTGCTTCCTTCACACACGGCCATATTTAGTTCAATTCTGCTTAGGAAACTGAGAAGAACAGTAGCTCCTTTTCAGTCCAATACACTGTACTTGCTGGGAACAGATAGGAGGGCTATTTGCACTGTGTATGGCAATGGGAGCGCAATAGTGACTTTCCTTACCAGAAAACAACTCTTGCTCGTAGGAACACAAACTGCATGTGATTCCACTCCATTTAGGAATGGGAAACAAACGCTAGCTCGCCTTAAAAGAAACACACTCTGCTTTTGAGAAAAAAGCACTCTTCTACTCTACTGTGTTTCCTATGGGGTCCGAACAGTGAGCTTGCTCAGAACAGAAAAACTGTGCTTCCTACACTCACGGCCATATCTACTTCAAGTCTGCTTAGGAACCTGACAAGAACAATAGATCCTCTTCAGCCCAATACACTGTACTTGCTGGGAACAGACGCCAGTGCTATTTGTCCTGTGTATGGCAATGGCAGCGCAATAGTGACTCTTTTTACCAGAAAACAACTCTTGCTCGTAGTACCAGAAACTGCATGGGATTCAACTCCATTTAGGACTGCGAAACAAACGCTAGCTCGCCTTATAAGTAACACACTCTGCTTTAGAGAAAAGAGCACTCTTCTGCTCTACTGTGTTTCCTATGGGGTCCAAACAGTGAGCTTGCAAAGAACAAAAGAACTGTGCTTCCTACAAACATGGATCATATCTAGTTCAACTCTGTTTAGGAAACTGACAAGAACAGTAGCACCTATCCAGTCCAATACACTGTACTTGCTGGGAACAGACGCGGGTGTTATTTGCACTGTGTATGGCAATGGGAGCGCAATGTGACTTTCCTTACCAGAAAAGAACTCTTGTTCGTAGGACCTGAAACTGCATGTGATTCAACTCCATTTAGGACTATGAAACAAACGCTAGCTCGCCTTACAAGAAACACACTCTGCTTTAGAGAAAAGAGCACTCTTCTACTCTACTGTGTTTCCTAAAGGGCCAGAACAGTGAGCTTGCTCAGAACATAAGAACTGTGCTTCCTACAGCCGGGCCATATCTACTTCAACTCTCCTTAGGAAACTGACAAGAACAGTAGCTCCTTTTCAGTCCGATACACTGTACTTGCTGGGAACAGACGCCAGTGCTATTTCTCCTGTATATGGCAATGGCAGCGTAATAGTGACTCTTCTTACCAGAAAACAACTCTTGCTGGTAGGACCAGAAACTACATGTGATTCAACTCCATTTAGGACTGGGAAACAAACGCTAGCTCGCCTTACAAGAAACACACTCTGCTTTTGAGAAAAGAGCACTCTTCTACTCTACTGTGTTTCCTATAGGGCCAGAACAGTGAGCTTGCTCAGAACATAAGAACTGTGCTTCCTACACACACGGGCCATATCGAGTTCAACTCTCCTTAGGAACCTGACAAGAACAGTAGCTCCTCTTCATTCCAATACACTGTACTTGCTGGGAACAGACGCATGTGCTATTTGCACTGTGTATGGCAATGGGAGCGCAATAGTGACTTTCCTTACCAGAAAACAACACTTGCTCGTAGGACCAGAAACTGCATGGGATTCAACTCCATTTAGGACTGAGAAACAAATGCTAACTCGCCTTACATGAAACAAACTCTGCTTTTGAGAAAAGAGCTCTCTTCTACTCTACTGTGTTTCTTATGGGGTCCAAACAGTGAGCTTGCTCAGAACCAAAGAACTGTGCTTCCTACACACACGGATTATATCTAGTTAAACTCTGCTTGGTAAACTGACAAGAACAGTAGCTCCTATTCAGTCCAATACAATGTACTTGCGGGGAACAGACGCGAGTGCTATTTGCACTGTGTATGGCAATTGGAGCCCAATAATGACTTGTCTTACCAGAAAACAACTCTTGCTCGTAGGACAAAAAACTGCATGTGACTCAACTCCATTTAGGACTGGGAAACAAATGCTAGCTCGCCTTACATGAAACACACTCTGCTTTTGAGAAAAGAGCACTCTTCTACTCTACTGTGTTTCCTATGTGTTCCGAAAAGTGAGCTTGCTCAGAACAAAAAAACTGTGCTTCCTACACAAACGGCCATATCTAGTTCAATCTGCTTAGGAACCTGACAAGAACAGTAGATCCTCTTCAGTCCAATACACTGTACTTGCTGGGAACAGACGCCAGTGCTATTTGTCCTGTATATGGCAATGGCAGCGCAATAGTGACTCTTCTTACCAGAAAACAACTCTTGCTCGTAGGACCAGAAACTGCATGTGATTCAACTCCATTTAGGACTGGGAAACAAACGTTAGCTCGCCCTACAAGAAACACACTCTGCTTTTGAGAAAAGAGCACTCTTCTACTCTACTGTGTTTCCTATGGGGTCCAAACAGTGAGCTTGCTCAGAACAAAAGAACTGTGCTTCCTACACACGCGGGACATATCTCGTTCAACTCTGCTTAGGAAACTGACAAGAACAGTAGCTCCTTTTAAGTCCGATACACTGTACTTGCTGGGAACAGACTTGAGTGCTATTTGCACTGTGTATGGCAATGGGAGCACAATAGTGACTTTCCTTACCAGAAAACAACTCTTGGTCGTAGGACCAGAAACTGCATGTGATTCAACTCCATTTAGGACTGGGAAACAAATGCTAGCTCGCCTTACAAGAAACACAATCTGCTTTTGAGAAAAGAGCACTCTTCTACTCTACTGTGTTTCCTATAGGGCCAGAACAGTGATCTTGCTCAGAACAAAAGAACTGTGCTTCCTACACACATGGCCATATCTAGTTCAACTCTGCTAAGGAAACTGACAAGAACAGTAGTTCCTAATCCGTCCAATACACTGTACTTGAAGGGAACAGACGCGAGTACTATTTGCACTGTGTATGGCATTTGGAGCACAATAGTGACTCTTCTTACCAGAAAACAACTCTTGCTCGTAGGACCAAAAACTGCATGTGACTCAACTCCATTTAGGACTGGAAAACAAACGCGAGCTCACCTTACAAGGAAAACACTCTGCTTTAGAGAAAAGAGCACTCTTCTACTCTACTGTGTTTCCTATGGGGTCCAAACAGTGAGCTTGCTCAGAACAAAAGAACTGTGCTTCCTACACACACGGGCCATATCTCGTTCAACTCTTCTTAGGATTCTGACAAGAACAGTAGCTCCTATTCAGTCCAATACACTGTACTTGCTGGGAACAGACGTGAGTGCTATTTGCACTGTGTATGGCAATTGGAACACAATAGTGACTCGTCTTACCAGAAAACAACTCTTGCTCGTAGGACAAAAAATGCATGTGACTCAACTCCATTTAGTACTGGGAAACAAACAAAAGCTCGCCTTCCAAGAAACACACTCTGCTTTTGAGAAAAGAGCACTCTTCTACTCTACTGTTTCCTACGTGTTCCGAACAGTGAGCTTGCTCATAACAAAAAAACTGTGCTTTGAACAAACATGGCCATATCTAGTTCCAGTCTGCTTAGGAACCTGACAAGAACAGTAGATCCTCTTCAATCCGATACACTGTACTTGCTGGGAACAGAGGCCCGTGCTATTTGTCCTGTGTATGGCAATGGCAGCGCAATAGTGACTCTTCTTACCAGAAAACAACTCTTGCTCGTAGGACCAGAAACTGCATGTGATTCAACTCCATTTAGGACGGGGAAACAAACGCTAGCTCTCCTTACAAGAAACACACTCTGCTTTTGAGAAAAGAGCACTCTTCTACTCTACTGTGTTTCCTATAGGGCCAGAACAGTGAGCTTGCTCAGAACAAAAAAACTGTGCTTCCTACACACACGGCCATATCTATATCAAGTCTGATTAGGAATCTGACAAGAACAGTAGATCCTCTTTCGTCCAATACACTGTATTTGCTTGGAAAAGACGCCAGTGCTATTTGTTCTGTGTATGGCAAAGGCAGCGCAATAGTGACTGTTCTTACCAGAAAACATCTCTTGCTTGTAGGACCAGAAACTCCATGTGATTCAACTCCATTTTGAACTGGGAAACAAACGATAGCTCGCCTTACAAGAAACACACTCTGCTTTTGAGAAAAGAGCACTCTTCTACTCTACTGTGTTTCCTATGGGGTCCAAACAGTGAGCTTGCTCAGAACAAAAGAACTGTGCTTCCTACACACGGACCATATCTATATCAAGTCTGCTTAGGAAACTGACAAGAACAGTAGCTCCTATTCAGTCCGATACACTGTACTTGCTGGGAACAGACGCGAGTGCTATTTGCACTGTATATGGCATTTGGAGCACAACAGTGACTCTTCTTACAAGAAAACAACTCTTGCTCGTAGGACCAAAAACTGCATGTGACTCAACTCCATTTAGGACTGGGAAACAAACGCGAGCTCCCCTTACAAGAAACACACTCTGCTTTTAAGAAAAGTCCACTCTTCTACCCTACTGTCTTTCCTATAGGGCCAGAACAGTGAGCTTGCTCAGAACATAAGAACTGTGCTTCCTACACACATGGCCATATCTAGTTCAAGTCTGATTAGGAACCTGACAAGAACAGTAGATCCTCTTCAGTCCAATATACTGTACTTGCTGGGAAAAGACGCCAGTGCTATTTGTCCTGTGTATGGCAATGGCAGCGCAATAGTGACTCTTCTTACCAGAAAACAGCTCTTGCTTGTAGGACCTGAAACTGCATGTGATTCAACTCGATTTAGGACTGGGAAACAAACGCGAGCTTGCCTTACAAGAAACACACTCTGCTTTTGAGAAAAGAGCACTCTTCTACTCTACTGTGTTTCCTATGGGGTCCAAACAGTGAGCTTGCTCAGAACAAAAGAACTGTGCTTCCTACACACGCGGGACATATCTCGATCAACTCTGCTTAGGAAACTGACAAGAACAGTAGCTCCTCTTCAGTCCGATACACTGTACTTGCTGGGAACAGACGGGAGTGCTATTTGCACTGTGTATGGCAATGGGAGCGCAATAGTGACTTTCCTTACCAAAAAACAACTCTTGCTCGTAGGACCAGAAACTGCATGTGATTCAACTCCATATAGGACTGGGAAACAAACGTTAGCTCCCCTTACAAGAAACACAATCTGCTTTTGAGAAAAGAGCACTCTTCTTTTCTACTGTGTTTCCTATAGGGCCAGAACAGTGAGCTTGCTCAGAACAAAAGAACTGTGCTTCCTACACACACGGCCATATCTAGTTCAACTCTGCTTAGGAACCTGACAAGAACAGTAGATCCTCTTCAGTCCAATACACTGTACATGCTGGGAACAGACGCATGTGCTATTTGCCCTGTGTATGACAATGTGAGCACAATAGTGACTCTTCTTACCAGAAAACAACTCTTGCTCGTAGGACCAGAAACTGCATGTGATTCAACTCCACTTAGGACTGGGAAACAAACACTAACTGGCCTTACAAGAAACACACTCTGATTTAGAGATAAAAGCACTCTTCTACTCTATTGTGTTTCCTAAGAGGTCCGAACAGTGAACTTGCTCAGAACAAAAGAACTGTGCTTCCTACACACACGGCCATATCTAGTTCAATTCTGCTTAGGAACCTGACAAGAACAGTAGATCCTCTTCAGTCTAATACACTGTACTGCTGGGAACAGACAACAGTGCTATTAGTCCTGAATATGGAAATGGCAGCGCAATAGTGACTCTTCTTACCATAAAACAACTCTTGCTCGTAGGACCAGAAACTGCATGTGATTACACACCATTTAGGACTGGGAAACAAACTCTAGCTCGCCTTACAAGAAACACACTATGCTTTAGAGAAAAGAGCACTCTTCTACTCTACTGTGTTTCCTATATGGCCAGAACAGTGAGCTTGCTCAGAAGAAAAGAACTGTGCTTCCTACACTCGGGCCATACCTAGTTCAACTCTGCTTAGGAAACTGACAAGAACAGTAGCTCCTCTTCAGTCTGATACACTGTACTTCCTGGGAACACACGGGAGTGCTATTTGCACTGTGTATGGCTATTGGAGCACAATAGTGACTCGTCTTACCAGAAAACAACTCTTGCTCGTAGGACAAAAAACTGCATGTGACTCAACTCCATTTAGGACTGGGAAACAAAACGCTAGCTTGCCTTCCATGAAACACCCTCTGCTTTTGAGAAAAGAGCACTCTTCTACTCTACTGTGTTTCCTATGGGGTATGAACAGTGAGCTTGCTCAGAACAAAAGAACTGTGCTTCCTACACACACGGGCCATATCTAGTTCAACTCTGGTTAGGAAACTGACAAGAACAGTAGCTCCTATTCAGTCCGATACACTGTACTTGCTGGGAACAGACGCGAGGGCTATTTGCACTGTGTATGGCAATGGGAGCGCAATAGTGACTTTCCTTACCAGAAAACAACACTTGCTCGTAGGACCAGAAACTGCATGGGATTCAACTCCATTTAGGACTGAGAAACAAATGCTAGCTCGCCTTACATGAAACACACTCTGCTTTTGATAAAAGAGCACTCTTCTACTCTACTGTGTTTCTTATGGGGTCCAAACAGTGAGCTTGCTCAGAACCAAAGAACTGTGCTTCCTACACACACGGATCATATCTAGTTCAACTCTGCTTAGTAAACTGACAAGAACAGTAGCTCCTATTCAGTCCAATACAATGTACTTGCGGGGAACAGACGCGAGTGCTATTTTTACTGTGTATGACAATTGGAGCCCAATAATGAATGTCTTACCAGAAAACAACTCTTGCTCGTAGGACAAAAAACTGCATGTGACTCAACTCCATTTAGGACTGGGAAACAAACGCTAGCTCGACTTTTAAGAAACACACTCTGCTTTTGAGAAAAGAGCACTCTTCTACTCTACTGTGTTTCCTATGTGTTCCGAAAAGTGAGCTTGCTCAGAACAAAAAAAACTGTGCTTCCTACACAAACGGCCATATCTAGTTCAAGTCTGCTTAGGAACCTGACAAGAACAGTAGATCCTCTTCAGTCCAATACACTGTATTTGCTGGGAACAGACGCCAGTGCTATTTGTCCTGTGCATGGCAATGGCAGCGCAATAGTGACTCTCCTTACCAGAAAACAACTCTTACTCGTGGACCAGA
Source organism: Peromyscus eremicus (assembly GCF_949786415.1). NCBI lineage: Eukaryota > Metazoa > Chordata > Mammalia > Rodentia > Cricetidae > Peromyscus > Peromyscus eremicus. The sequence continues at coordinate 89,928 of NW_026735849.1, forward strand.
AACTGCATGTGATTCAACTCCATTTAGGACTGGGAAACAAACGCTAGCTCGCCCTACAAGAAACACACTCTGCTTTTGAGAAAAGAGCACTCTTCTACTCTACTGTGTTTCCTATGGGGTCCAAACAGTGAGCTTGCTCAGAACAAAAGAACTGTGCTTCCTACAAACACGGGCCATATCTCGTTCAACTCTTCTTAGGAAACTGACAAGAACAGTAGCTCCTATTCAGTCCAATACACTGTACTTGCTGGGAACAGACGCGAGTGCTATTTGCACTGTGTATGGCAATTGGAACACAATAGTGACTCGTCTTACCAGAAAACAACTCTTGATCGTAGGACAAAAAACTGCATGTGACTCAACTCCATTTAGTACTGGGAAACAAACACTAGCTCGCCTTCCAAGAAACACACTCTGCTTTTGAGAAAAGAGCACTCTTCTACTCTACTGTTTAATATGTGTTCCGAACAGTGAGCTTGCTCATAACAAAAAAACTGTGCTTCGAACAAACACGGCCATATCTAGTTCAAGTCTGCTCAGGATCCTGACAAGAACAGTCGATCCTTTTCAATCCGATACACTGTACTTGCTGGGAACAGACGCATGTGCTATTTGCACTGTGTATGGCAATGGGAGCGCAATAGTGACTTTCCTTACCAGAAAACAACTCTTGCTCGTAGGACCAGAAACTGCATGTGATTCAACTCCATTTAGGACTGGGAAACAAACTCTAGCTCGTCTTACAAGAAACACACTCTGTTTAGAGAAAAGAGCACTCTTCTACTCTACTGTGTTTCCTATGGGGTGCGAACAGTGAGTTTGCTCAGAACAAAAGAACTGTGCTTCCTATACACACGGGCCATATCTAGTTCAACTCTGCTTAGGAAACTGACAAGAACAGTAGCTCCTCTTCAGTCCAAAACACTGTACTTGTTGGGAACAGACGCGAATGCTATTTACACTGTGTATGGAAATGGGAGCGCAATAGTGACTCTTCTTACCAGAAAACAACTCTTGCTCATAGGACCAAAAACTGCATGTGATTCAACTCCATTCAGGACTGGAAACAAACGCCAGCTGGCCTTCCAAGAAACACACTCTGCCTTTGAGAAAAGGGCACTCTTCTACTCTACTGTGTTTCCTATAGGGCCAAAACAGTGAGCTTGCTCAGAACTAAAAAACTGTGCTTCCTACACAAACGTCCATATCTAGTTCAATTCTGCTTAGGAAACTGACAAGAACAGTAGATCCTCTTCAGTCCAATACACTGTACATGCTGGGAATAGACGCCAGTGCTATTTGCCCTGTGTATGACAATGGGAGCACAATAGTGACTCTTCTTACCAGAAAACAACTCCTGCTCGTAGGACCAGAAACTGCATGTGATTCAACTCCATTTAGAACTGGGAAACAAACGCTAGCTCACCTTACAATAAACACACTCTGCTTTTGAGAAAGAGAGCTTTTCTAGTCTACTGTGTTTCCTACGGCGTCCGAACAGTGAGCTTGCTCCGAAAAAAAAGAACCGTGCTTCCTACACACACGGGCCATATCTAGTTCAACTCTGCTTAGGAAACTGACAAGAACAGTAGCTCCTCTTCAGTCCAATACACTGTACTTGCTGGGAACAGACGCCAGTGCTATTTGCACTGTGTATGGCAATGTGAGCGCAACAGTGACTCTTCTTTCCAGAAAACAACTCTTGCTCATGGGACCAAAAAGTGCATGTGATTCAACTCCATTTAGGACTGGGAAACAAATGCTAGATCGCCTTACAAGAAGCACACTGTGCTTTTGAGAAAAGAGCACTCTTCTACTCTACTGTGTTTCCTATAGAGCCAAAACAGTGAGCTTGCTCAGAAAAAAAGAACTGTGCTTCCTACACACACGGCCATATCTAGTTCAATTCTGCTTAAGAAACTGACAAGAATAGTACATCCTCTTCAGTCCAATAAACTGTACTTGCTGGGAACAGACGCCAGTGCTATTTGCACTGTGTATGGCAATGGGAGCGCAATAGTGACTCTTCTTTCCAGAAAACAACTCTTGCTCATGGGACCCAAAACTGCATGTGATTCAACTCCATTTGGGACTGGGAAACAAATGCTAGCTTGCCTTACAAGAAACACAATCTGCTTTTGAGAAAAGAGCATTCTTCTAATCTATTGTGTTTCCTATAGAGCCAGAACAGTGAGCTTGCTCAGAACAAAAGAACTGTGCTTCCTACACACACAGGCCATATCTGGTTCAATTCTGCTTAGGAAAATGACAAGAACAGTAGATCCTCTTCAGTCCAATACACTGTACATGCTGGGAATAGACGCCAGTGCTTTTTGCCTTGTGTATGACAATGGGAGTGCAATAGTGACTCTTCTTACCAGAAAACAACTCTTGCTCGTAGGACCAGAAACTGCATGTGATTCAACTCCATTAAGGACTGGGAAACAAACGCTAGCTCGCATTACAAGAAACATACTCTGCTTTTGAGAAAAGAGCACTCTTCTACTCTAATGTGTTTCCTATAGGGCCAGAAGAGTGAGCTTGCTCAGAACAAAAGAACTGTGCTTCCTACACACACCGAATATATTTAGTTCAACTCTGCTTAGGAAACTGACAAGAACAGTAGATCCTCTTCAGTCCAATACACTGCACATGCTGGGAACAGACGCCAGTGCTATTTGCCCTGTGTATAGCAATGGGAGCGCAATAGTGACTCTTCTTTCCAGAAAACAACTCTTTCTCGGAGGACCAAAAACTGCATGGGATTCAACTCCATTTAGGACTGGGAAACAAACGCTAGCTCGCCTTACAAGAAACACACTCTGCTTTTGAGAAAAGAGCTCTCTTCTACTCTACTGTGTTTCCTGTGGGATCTGAGCAGTGAGCTTGCTCAGAACAGAAGAAGTGTGCTTCCTACACACACGGGCCATATCCAGTTCAACTCTGCTTAGGAAACTGACAAGAACAGTAGCTCCTCTTCAGTCCAATACACTGTACTTGCTGGGAACAGACTCCAGTGCTATTTGCACTGTGTATGGCAATGGGAGCACAATAATGACTTTCCTTACCAGAAAACATTTCTTGCTCATAGGACCAGAAACTGTCTGTGATTCAACTCCATTTAGGACTGGGAAACAAACGCGAGCTCGCCTTACAAGAAACACACTCTGCTTTAGAGAAAAGAGCACTCTTCTACTCTACTGTGTTTCCTGTAGGACCAGAACAGTGAGCTTGCTCAGAACATAATAACTGTGCTTCCTAAACACACGGGCCATATCTATTTCAACTCTGCTTAGGAAACTGACAAGAACAGCAGCTCCTCTTCAGGCCGATACACTGTACTTGCTGAGAATAGACGCGAGTGCTATGTGCACTGTGTATGGCAATTGGAGCACAATAGTGACTCGTCTTACCAGAAAACAACTCTTGCTCATAGGACCAAAAACTGCATGTGACTCAACTCCATTTAGGACTGGGAAACAAACTCTAGCTCACCTTACAAGAAATACACTCTGCTTTTGAGAAAAGAGCACTCTTCTACTCTACTGTGTTTCCTATAGGGCCAGAACAGTTAGCTTGCTCAGAACAAATGAACTGTGCTTCCTAGACACACGGGCCATATCTAGTTCAACTCTGCTTAGGAAACTGACAAGAACAGTATCTCCTCTTCAGTCCGATACACTGTACTTTCTGGGAACAGACGCGAGTGCTATTTGCACTGTGTATAGCAATGGGAGCACAATAGTGACTTTCCTTACCAGAAAACAACTCTTGCTCGTAGGACCAGATTCTCCATGTGATTCAACTCCATTTAGGACTGGGAAACAAATGCTAGCTTGCCTTACATGAAACACACTCTGCTTTTGAGAAAAGAGCACTCTTCTACTCAACTGTGTTTCCTATGGGGTCCGTACAGTGACCTTGCTCAGAACAAAAGAACTATGCTTCCTACACAAACGTGCCATATCTAGTTCAACTCTGCTTAGGAAACTGACAAGAACAGTAGCTCCTCTTCAGTCCAATACACTTTACTTCCGGGGAACAGACGCGAGTGCTATTTGCACTGTGTATGGCAATTGGAGCACAATAGTGACTCGTCTTACCAGAAAACAACTCTTGCTCGTAGGACCAAAAACTACATGGGACTCAACTCCATTTAGGACTGGGAAACAAACGCTAGCTCGACTTCCAAGAAACACACTCTGCTTTTGAGAAAAGAGCACTCTTCTACTCTACTGTGCTTCCTATAGGGCCAGAACAGTGAGCTTGCTCAGAAAAAAAGAACTGTGCATCCTACACACACGGGCCATACCTAGTTCAACCCTTCTTAGGAAACTGAGAAGAACAGTAGCTCCTCTTCAGTCCAATACACTGTACTTGCTGGGAACAGACGCGAGGGCTATTTGCACTGTGTATGGCAATGGGAGCGTAATAGTGACTTTGTTTACCAGAAAACAACTCTTGCTCGTAGGACCAGAAACTGCATGTGATTCCACTCCATTTAGGACTGGGAAACAAATGGTAGCTCGCCTTACAAGAAACACACTCTGCTTTAGAGAAAAGAGCACTCTTCTACTCTACTGTGTTTCCTATGTGGTCCAAAAAGTGAGCTTGCTCAGAACAAAAGAACTGTGCTTCCTAAACACACGGACCATATCTAGTTCAACTCTGCTTAGTAAACTGACAAGAACAGTAGCTCATATTCAGTCCAATACACTGTACTTGCTGGGAAAAGACGCGAGTGCTATTTGCCTTGTGTAGGGCAATGGGAGCACAATAGTTACTTTCCTTACCATAAGACAACTCTTGCTCGTAGGACCAGAAACTCCATGTGATTCAACTCCATTTATGTCTGGGAAACAAATGCTAGCTCGCCTTACATGAAACACACTCTGCTTTTGAGAAAAGAGCACTCTTCTACTCTACTGTGTTTCCTATGGTTCCGAACAGTGAGCTTGCTCAGAACAAAAGAACTGTGCTTCCTACACACAAGGGCCATATCTAGTTCAACTCTGCTTAGGAAACTGACAAGAACAGTGGCTCCTCTTCAGTCCAATACACTGTACTTGGGGGGAAGAGACGTGAGTGCTATTTGCACTGTGTATGGCAATTGGAGCACAATAGTGACTCGTCTTACCAGAAAACAACTCTTGCTCCTAGGACAAAAAACTGCATGTGACTCAACTCCATTTAGGACTGGGAAACAAACGCTACCTCGCCTTACAAGAAACACACTCTGCTTTTGAGAAAAGAGCACTCTTCTGCTCTACTGTGTTTCCTATGGAGTCCGAACACTGAACTTGCTCAGAACAAAAGAACTGTGCTTCCTACACACACGGCCAAATCTAGTTCAATTCTGCTTAGGAACCTGACAAGAACAGTAGATCCTCTTCAGTCCAATACACTGTACTTGCTGGGAACAGACGCGAGTGCTATTTGCACTGTGTATGGCAATGGGAGCACAATAGTGACATTCCTTACCGGAAAACAACTCTTGCTCGTAGGACCAGAAACTGCATGTGACTCAACTCCATTTAAGACTAGGAAACAAACGCTAGCTCGCCTTACAAGAAACACACTCTGCTTTACAGTAAAGAGCACTCTTCTACTCTACTGTGTTTCCTATAGGGCCAGAACAGTGAGCTTGCTCAGAACATAAGAACTGTGCTTCCTACACACACGGGCCATATCGAGTTCAACTCTCCTTAGGAACCTGACAAGAACAGTAGCTCCTCTTCATTCCAATACACTGTACTTGCTGGGAACAGACGCATGTGCTATTTGCACTGTGTATGGCAATGGGAGCGCAATAGTGACTTTCCTTACCAGAAAACAACACTTGCTCGTAGGACCAGAAACTGCATGGGATTCAACTCCATTTAGGACTGAGAAACAAATGCTAACTCGCCTTACATGAAACAAACTCTGCTTTTGAGAAAAGAGCTCTCTTCTACTCTACTGTGTTTCTTATGGGGTCCAAACAGTGAGCTTGCTCAGAACCAAAGAACTGTGCTTCCTACACACACGGATTATATCTAGTTCAACTCTGCTTGGTAAACTGACAAGAACAGTAGCTCCTATTCAGTCCAATACAATGTACTTGCGGGGAACAGACGCGAGTGCTATTTGCACTGTGTATGGCAATTGGAGCCCAATAATGACTTGTCTTACCAGAAAACAACTCTTGCTCGTAGGACAAAAAACTGCATGTGACTCAACTCCATTTAGGACTGGGAAACAAATGCTAGCTCGCCTTACATGAAACACACTCTGCTTTTGAGAAAAGAGCACTCTTCTACTCTACTGTGTTTCCTATGTGTTCCGAAAAGTGAGCTTGCTCAGAACAAAAAAACTGTGCTTCCTACACAAACGGCCATATCTAGTTCAATCTGCTTAGGAACCTGACAAGAACAGTAGATCCTCTTCAGTCCAATACACTGTACTTGCTGGGAACAGACGCCAGTGCTATTTGTCCTGTATATGGCAATGGCAGCGCAATAGTGACTCTTCTTACCAGAAAACAACTCTTGCTCGTAGGACCAGAAACTGCATGTGATTCAACTCCATTTAGGACTGGGAAACAAACGTTAGCTCGCCCTACAAGAAACACACTCTGCTTTTGAGAAAAGAGCACTCTTCTACTCTACTGTGTTTCCTATGGGGTCCAAACAGTGAGCTTGCTCAGAACAAAAGAACTGTGCTTCCTACACACGCGGGACATATCTCGTTCAACTCTGCTTAGGAAACTGACAAGAACAGTAGCTCCTTTTAAGTCCGATACACTGTACTTGCTGGGAACAGACTTGAGTGCTATTTGCACTGTGTATGGCAATGGGAGCACAATAGTGACTTTCCTTACCAGAAAACAACTCTTGGTCGTAGGACCAGAAACTGCATGTGATTCAACTCCATTTAGGACTGGGAAACAAATGCTAGCTCGCCTTACAAGAAACACAATCTGCTTTTGAGAAAAGAGCACTCTTCTACTCTACTGTGTTTCCTATAGGGCCAGAACAGTGATCTTGCTCAGAACAAAAGAACTGTGCTTCCTACACACATGGCCATATCTAGTTCAACTCTGCTAAGGAAACTGACAAGAACAGTAGTTCCTAATCCGTCCAATACACTGTACTTGAAGGGAACAGACGCGAGTACTATTTGCACTGTGTATGGCATTTGGAGCACAATAGTGACTCTTCTTACCAGAAAACAACTCTTGCTCGTAGGACCAAAAACTGCATGTGACTCAACTCCATTTAGGACTGGAAAACAAACGCGAGCTCACCTTACAAGGAAAACACTCTGCTTTAGAGAAAAGAGCACTCTTCTACTCTACTGTGTTTCCTATGGGGTCCAAACAGTGAGCTTGCTCAGAACAAAAGAACTGTGCTTCCTACACACACGGGCCATATCTCGTTCAACTCTTCTTAGGATTCTGACAAGAACAGTAGCTCCTATTCAGTCCAATACACTGTACTTGCTGGGAACAGACGTGAGTGCTATTTGCACTGTGTATGGCAATTGGAACACAATAGTGACTCGTCTTACCAGAAAACAACTCTTGCTCGTAGGACAAAAAAATGCATGTGACTCAACTCCATTTAGTACTGGGAAACAAACAAAAGCTCGCCTTCCAAGAAACACACTCTGCTTTTGAGAAAAGAGCACTCTTCTACTCTACTGTTTCCTACGTGTTCCGAACAGTGAGCTTGCTCATAACAAAAAAACTGTGCTTTGAACAAACATGGCCATATCTAGTTCCAGTCTGCTTAGGAACCTGACAAGAACAGTAGATCCTCTTCAATCCGATACACTGTACTTGCTGGGAACAGACGCCCGTGCTAT